>NW_023618442.1:72453-117453 GCF_015220745.1 Sebastes umbrosus | reverse complement strand
GGTTCTGTCTGCCAAAGTTGGATGGCAGGTCAAAGTATGGAGACGACGTGGAGAACGCTATGCTGATTATTGAACCGATGGAGTAACAGCTTTTGGTGGGGGCAGTGTCATGGTGTGGGGGGGGGCGGCATCTCCCTCACTGGTAAAACAAGGCTTGTCATCATTGAAGGCCATCTCAATGCAGGGAGATATCAGGATGAGATTCTGCAGCCAGTGGTGATCCCATATCTCCACAATCTGGCACCTAACTTCATCCTCCAAGATGACAACGCCCCCCCCCCACAGAGCCAGGGTTATCACAGACTACCTCCACAATGTGGGAGTAGAGAGAATGGAACGGCCTGCCAAGAGTCCACACCTCAACCCAATTCAACACTTGTGGGATCAGCTTGGGCGTGCTGTACGTGTTACAGTGACCAACACAACCACGCTGGCTGACCTGCAACCAATCCTGGTTGAGGAATGGAACGCCATCCCACAGCAACGTGTGACCAGGTTGGTGACCAGCATGAGGAGGAGGTGCCAGGCTGTTGTGGCTGCGTATGGATCTTCCACCGCTACTGAGGCTCCTGACGGTGGATTCAATCAATCAATATGTCTTGTTTGTTCCTTGTTACTGATAGAGAGTTAAATCATCCACCAAACAACTCACAACAAGAGTCAACACCAACAGGAGAATACACTGTTTACCATTGACGGAGCATTTTGGCAAATTTTTCTTGGGCGCTCCCCACATAATCAGCTGTGCTGCTCATCCCACAAATGCATGATCCTTACAAGTTTGACATCATTGCGAAGGTAAATAAACAGGCTTTCAACCATGTAGAATACAATGACCATTAGCATTGTAACAACAGAGAAATAATCCACCAAACACAAGTCACCAAACTTTGTGCGTGTGCATGACTTAGAGGGAGGTGAACACTGATGATACGTCAGGCTGAAGGACACAGACCGCCCCTCCGTGCTGCCGTATCTAACCATGTTGTCATTTTACATTACAGAGCTACAGCGGCCATTGCCCTGTCTGCCCAGCTAATATCAAATATCAACAGTAATAAATAAATGTGCTGAGGGGAAATGGTCGGAGCAGCATTTTACTCTGAAAATCAGAGAAGATCGTGCTTGTAAATATGCACATCACTACTCTGTAAAGCAGAAAGATATAGTTCATTGAAGTTTTGACACTAATTACTGCAAACTAACAGCTGATGTTTCCAGTTTCCCTCTAAGAGGTGGAGCAGTCGGGTGGCCTGCTGATTAAAAGCCCAGAGGCATTCACACAGTATGTAGAGCTCGTAGAGCTCGTAGAGCTCGTAGAGGTGTCTGGAGTTCCTCGTAGAGCCTGTAGAGGTGGGAGGTGTCTGGAGTTCCTCGTAGAGCTCGTAGAGGTGGGAGGTATCTGGAGTTCCTCGTAGAGGTGAGAGGTGTCTGGAGTTCCTCGTAGAGCTCGTAGAGGTGGGAGGTGTCTGGAGTTCCTCGTAGAGGTGAGAGGTGTCTGGAGTTCCTCGTAGAGGTGAGAGGTGTCGAGTTCCTCGTAGAGCTCGTAGAGGTGGGAGGTGTCTGGAGTTCCTCGTAGAGCCTGTAGAGGTGGGAGGTGTCTGGAGTTCCTCGTAGAGCTCGTAGAGGTGGGAGGTATCTGGAGTTCCTCGTAGAGGTGAGAGGTGTCTGGAGTTCCTCGTAGAGCTCGTAGAGGTGGGAGGTGTCTGGAGTTCCTCGTAGAGGTGAGAGGTGTCTGGAGTTCCTCGTAGAGGTGAGAGGTGTCGAGTTCCTCGTAGAGCTCGTAGAGGTGGGAGGTGTCTGGAGTTCCTCGTAGAGCTCGTAGAGGTGGGAGGTGTCTGGAGTTCCTCGTAGAGCTCGTAGAGGTGGGAGGTATCTGGAGTTCCTCGTAGAGGTGAGAGGTGTCTGGAGTTCCTCGTAGAGCTCGTAGAGGTGGGAGGTGTCTGGAGTTCCTCGTAGAGGTGAGAGGTGTCTGGAGTTCCTCAGCGGACTCCAACGTGTCATGTGCAGATGAATTTGTGTCTCAGATCCTCCGTCTCTGGGTAGAAGGAGAGTTTAAATATACTGCTGCCTCGGCTGCGACGCAAATCTCCCAGGATGCAACTGGAGAGCAGAAGCTGGATATGTGGGGCATGCTGGGAAATACACAGACACACACACACACGCACACAAACATGCACAATAACACACAGAATCCCAAGAGGAGAGGAGGAGAAGAAATGGCAAGAAAGGAGGGAGAAAAGAAAAGCTCATTTTAATGTATAAAGGGAGCAAAACTGTGACAAATAGAACGACGATTGATGTTTAAATCACGACAACTGGAGCTCTGAGGGGGGAGGGGGGGGAGTTAGAGAGAGAGAAGATGGTAGATTCACCTGGTGAAAACAGCAGGTGTCACTTGATTGAATAGTTCAAACATCACCTGTCTATATATCCACATGCTCATTCTACGTATTCAGCACAATGTTCTGCCTTCAGCATCACAAACATCACACAGACTGAGGAGCGTCCTCTATGGAGCTGCCAAACTGCTGCTCTCAGACCAGCTCACATCACGATGCAGTCATGAGCAGATTCTTCCTTGTTGCCAAGCAACACAAAGGAAGTGTCAGAGGTGTTGTTGATTTCTCACACAGCTGTGAAGACGTCTGTAGCTACAGACAGCTGTGAAGACGTCTGTAGCTACAGACAGCTGTGAGGACGTCTGTAGCTACAGACAGCTGTGAGGACGTCTGTAGCTACAGACAGCTGTGAAGACGTCTATAGCTACAGACAGCTGTGAGGACGTCTGTAGCTACAGACAGCTGTGAGGACGTCTGTAGCTACAGACAGCTGTGAGGACGTCTGTAGCTACAGTGAAGTTATTGGCTACTAATCAGCCATCAGTGGCTACCAACACACACCGACACACACCAACAGACTCATACTAAGGTCTCCTACTGAGACAACACCTCATAACGTCTCAACGTACCACCTCGTCCAGCTGTTGATGAGCTTCAGTGGACGTGGTCGTACTAAATGTATTTTACCTGTTTCCCCTGAAACACGGAGGTGCTTCTTGGTTTCCTCTTCTGACTGCAGCTCCAATTAACAGTCGGCTGAACTAAAGAGAATTTAGCACTTGAGTAGTCACAGAACTCCGTCTCATAACCAGAAACACCAGAAACACCAGAAATAGAAGAGAAGTGAAATGCAGTAGAGCTCCTTGTTAAAACCTGCACACAGAGAGCTTCAGCTGCTCTCTCACATCGATGAGCAGACAGGACACTGCACCTGTTGTCATGGTAACGTGAGCTTAACCTGACAGCCCTGAAATACAAGCATGGAACCACCACACACCATCTACAGGTGTACTGGTCTGCTCCCAGTGGTCACTGTTACAGGTGTACTGGTCTGCTCCCAGTTGTACTGGTCTGCTCCCAGTGGTCACTGTTACAGGTGTACTGGTCTGCTCCCAGTGGTCACTGTTACAGGTGTACTGGTCTGCTCCCAGTGGTCAGTGTTACAGGTGTACTGGTCTGCTCCCAGTGGTCACTGTTACAGGTGTACTGGTCTGCTCCCAGTGGTCACTGTTACAGGTGTACTGGTCTGCTCCCAGTGGTCACTGTTATGGGTGTACTGGGCTGCTCCCAGTGGTCACTGTTACGGGTGTACTGGTCTGCTCCCAGTGGTCACTGTTACAGGTGTACTGGTCTGCTCCCAGTGGTCACTGTTACAGGTGTACTGGTCTGCTCCCAGTGGTCACTGTTACAGGTGTACTGGTCTGCTCCCAGTGGTCACTGTTACAGGTGTACTGGTCTGCTCCCAGTGGTCACTGTTACAGGTGTACTGGGCTGCTCCCAGTGGTCACTGTTACGGGTGTACTGATCTGCTCCCAGTGGTCACTGTTACAGGTGTACTGGTCTGCTCCCAGTGGTCACTGTTACAGGTGTACTGGGCTGCTCCCAGTGGTCACTGGTTGTGAGGATATTCTGCTTTTCTCTGTTTTATATCATTGTAAACTTTGTATTTGGAAAGAACGACATTTGAAGACATCACCTTGGACTTTTGGACATTGTGATGGATTTTTCAGTATTTCATAAATGATTAATAAAAAGAAGTCAACAGATTAATTGATGAAACATAAACAGTCCTAGATTAATGGAACACCTGCTGTGCTGTTTGCTGTTTCCATCCCAGAAACGGCAGCTGTTGTTAAAATGTTATCCACTAACTTGTCATTTGTAATGAATGTGAGACAGCATCAGGACACACAGACTTTCAGATCTGTTTTTGGCAGGTTTCAAGAGGTGCCATTTAATGGCTCCATTAGCCGGCTTTGCAAGACCAGCTCTTCCTTGGAAAATACATAGTATAAAAAATAAAAGCCCTGCTATCAGGATGCAGCTACAGTAAGAGTGTTTCATCTGTGTGTGTGAGCATTAGCCTGTTTGTCTTCCCTGCTCTTCATGTACATTCAAACAGCAATATCTCAGCTAATGTGTTCCACTCTCGTTGTCCCCTTTACTGCCATGTCCTCCCACTGTTGAACGGTGGCTCTGGCCTCTTTTCTTAATGCACCGTATGTGCTCCATCCACTGTAGCCTAAGTGCATAGTACTCTTCCAAAGGCCCAAAGTCATTACATTAGACCAACCCCAGAGCCCCCCCGAGCGCAACGGTCGTTGATAGAACAGGAACAAGAGCTTCCCTTTTACCGCCATCTTGAAGAAAACATGACATTACTTGTCCCAAATATCCGACTATTTTGGTTGCTGAATAGTGTATATATATATATATATATATATTGGTATTGGTTTATACATTGGTTGTAGTGGGTGATGTAGTTACACCATTGGTTGTAGTGGGTGATGAAGTTACACCATTGGTGGTAGTGAGTGATGAAGTTACACCATTGGTTGTAGTGGGTGATGAAGTTACACCATTGGTGGTAGTGAGTGATGAAGGTACACCATTGGTTGTAGTGGGTGATGAAGTTACACCATTGGTTGTAGTGAGTGATGAAGGTACACCATTGGTTGTAGTGGGTGATGAAGTTACACCATTGGTGGTAGTGAGTGATGAAGGTACACCATTGGTTGTAGTGGGTGATGAAGTTACACCATTGGTGGTAGTGAGTGATGAAGGTACACCATTGGTTGTAGTGGGTGATGAAGTTACACCATTGGTTGTAGTGAGTGATGAAGGTACACCATTGGTTGTAGTGGGTGATGAAGTTACACCATTGGTTGTAGTGGGTGATGTAGTTACACCATTGGTTGTAGTGGGTGATGAAGTTACACCATTGGTTGTAGTGGGTGATGAAGTTACACCATTGGTGGTAGTGAGTGATGAAGGTACACCATTGGTTGTAGTGGGTGATGAAGTTACACCATTGGTTGTAGTGAGTGATGAAGGTACACCATTGGTTGTAGCGGGTGATGAAGTTACACCATTGGTTGTAGTGGGTGATGAAGTTACACCATTGGTGGTAGTGAGTGATGAAGGTACACCATTGGTTGTAGTGGGTGATGAAGTTACACCATTGGTTGTAGTGGGTGATGAAGTTACACCATTGGTTGTAGTGGGTGATGAAGTTACACCATTGGTTGTAGTGGGTGATGAAGTTACACCATTGGTTGTAGTGGGTGATGAAGTTACACCATTGGTTGTAGTGGGTGATGAAGTTACACCATTGGTGGTAGTGAGTGATGAAGGTACACCATTGGTTGTAGTGGGTGATGAAGTTACACCATTGGTTGTAGTGGGTGATGAAGTTACACCATTGGTTGTAGTGGGTGATGAAGTTACACCATTGGTTGTAGTGGGTGATGAAGTTACATTGGTTCGCTCCAGTTAACTGAGGCAGTAATGAGTCTGATGGAATGAGGCACAAAGCTTGACAGGCCCGCTTGGTCTCGGTGTCGTTGTCTTGTTCTTTTGGTTTCTCTTAAACAGTGGGTCCCTAACTGAAGTCTACAGAAGCTCTCCAATAAACGCTGCTTATAGCGAGTCAGCAGAATGAGATGATATAACCATTCTCAGATGAGATCGCTTTGATCACACTCAATGTTTCCTCTGAATTTTACTCTGAGCAGAATGAAAAAGCCTTTGAAACTGTATCAGACAGTAAAACACTCCGACTAAAGTCACTTCAGAGAATGTTCATGTTCAGCCTTCAGTCTCTGTGATCTAACAGCTTGTGTCGAGGCAGTGGGTTACCTCTTTATCTTGTTTTTAATGTTTCAGCTCAGAGCAAACAGTATACATGTTTAATAATATATACAGTCTTTGAATTGTAAAAGCTTCACACCTACGACATCTGGAGATTGCTAAGTGACAGAAGAATGGTGAAGCATAAAGGACACTTGCTATAGCTGGAGAATCACACGGCTCTAAGATGTAGGCATTCATTTTCCACTGCAGAAACAACTGAAGGGACTTGTGCAGGACACCCATCGGGAGAAATGCTATCAAAACTCTTTTGCCCAGAAAAGTGTCTCTCCTGCTGGAAACTTAGAGAAGATGTTTGAGAGGAGAATACTCAAATATTCACAGCTGGTTTCCCACTTCAACAGTGAACAGAAGATCTACAGCACAAAACACCCAAATCTTCACACCTAGGCTGCAGTTTTTAATCTCCCATAATCCTCGGTATGTAAATGAGTTTTGATGATGTTACACAGAGAGGACAGGAGAATTTAACTCTAGGCTACTTGTAATTAGTTTGCATGGACTCAAACACTAATCCCATTTTTGGCTGTAAGGTCTGACATGCTCTTACATAGTTCATCATGGGACTCTGTAGCTGTCCCCTCTGGTCAGTGTGCAGACAAACACTTGTGGATGTAAATGTGAAGGTTATAGTGACCCCTTGACCTTGGTAGAGTACCACTGTCTGGTTGGTATTACCCCTTGAACACGTTTGTCTTTGACTAGGTACTGTATCTTGTAAGTACAAGCTATATTACTGTTTTCTGATCTGCCACTTCCAATCGTTAAACCTGCAATCATTTTGTTTTTGGTGATATGGGGGCAATAGAAAACTAGTGGACACAGCATGGTCATGTCTAGAAGCAGATGGTAAAGGTTAGGCATTGACCTCCAGTGGTTAAGGTTAGGCATTGACCTCCAGTGGTTAAAGTTATAGGCATTGACCTCCAGTGGTTAAGGTTAGGCATTGACCTCCAGTGGTTAAGCTTAGGCATTGACCTCCAGTGGTTAAGGTTAGGCATTGACCTCCAGTGGTTAAGCTTAGGCATTGACCTCCAGTGGTTAAACTTAGGCATTGACCTCCAGTGGTTAAACTTAGGCATTGACCTCCAGTGGTTAAACTTAGGCATTGACCTCCAGTGGTTAAGGTTAGGCATTGACCTTCAGTGGTTAAGGTTAGGCATTGACCTCCAGTGGTTAAACTTAGGCATTGACCTTCAGTGGTTAAGGTTAGGCATTGACCTCCAGTGGTTAAGGTTAGGCATTGACCTTCAGTGGTTAAGGTTAGGCATTGACCTCCAGTGGTTAAACTTAGGCATTGACCTTCAGTGGTTAAGGTTAGGCATTGACCTCCATTGGTTAAACTTAGGCATTGACCTTCAGTGGTTAAGGTTAGGCATTGACCTCCATTGGTTAAACTTAGGCATTGACCTTCAGTGGTTAAGGTTAGGCATTGACCTCCAGTGGTTAAACTTAGGCATTGACCTTCAGTGGTTAAGGTTAGGCATTGACCTCCAGTGGTTAAGGTTAGGCACATAGACTGTATAAAATATGGACGTAGTCTGCGTGATGTCACCCAGAGGTTTCTGAAGCTCAAAGTGGGCGGCTCCCGGCGGGTCCCGGCGGCGGCTCCGGCATTCGCCAAGTTGACATTGACGATTCCAGCTAATCCAAATATTGGCAAAGAGGGGGAGCGTGGATGGAGCTTAGGCAGGCCGAATGAAGTCTGGTTACTGAAACACAGCCACCTTGCTCAAAGCTTCCAAGCTAGCTAGCTAAGGCTAAGAGGCTAGGCTAAGAAGAGACCGGGGTCCGGTCTGCTGTTGGTTCTGGTGCTAACATATACATAAAATAATAGAATTTCACTTTTCTTAGATACAAGTTGGGTCATCAAGGAAATAGGTTGGGAACCACTGATCTACACACAACCACACAGCATCGACATATCAGTACCTTTTCAGTTGATGCATGAGATGAACATATATTGACACGTAAGAGAGGTATCCCGTGTGAGAAGGGGAACTGACCAAGCTGACGAGTTGGGAGTGAGAATGTGTTGGCTAGCATGCCTGTACACAGTGTTGTTATTTTAACAATTAAGTTTAAGAATTAAGAGGTTTAAGAAGTATGATGTGAGAGGTGTGACTCGTAGTGACAAACCCATCGATAATATCACCAGTTGTGCAGTTCCTCTCAGCTGTCAGCGTCTTTCAGCTCATTGTTCAGGTTATACGGCCCACAAGTGTTCTGTTTCAGGAGTTGGTGGAGAATAACAGCAGAGTTAAAAGAAGAGTGAATATTGGACTTGAATTCATGAGGTGGACACAAACAGAGCTGTCCTGGGATAATGATGCAGGCCAGGAATCTGACGTCAGGCCAGTGAGAGTCCACACATGGTTTACTGTACCTGTCGTATCTTTTAGTCGTATTACTACTACTACACAAAAACTGCTTCAGAAAATACCAAAGAGTTAAAACAGCCAAATGGCTTCAGTTTCAAGTGTTAGTCAATTGAAAGTCCATAATAAACTAATTCATAATAAATAATAATTCATAGCCATGGTTAATACATATATCTATATATATATATATATATATATTTTGGGCACATCTGGAGTGTTTGTCTGGTACCTGGCATGTCCTCCGAGCTCCATCTGGACTTGTGTTCATCGTCATGGAGGTGTGGTAGCTCTGAATAACTGGAGGTACTTCCACCTGACAAGTCTTTATTATATTTATTATTTCAATGCATATGCTTCAGATTTCCATTTGGACAGCTGGTCTCAGAGGATCCTCAACATTATAGTGACTTATCCTGGACATTTGATGAAATCTGCCTCTTATTCATAGCTTCTAGCTCAGATTAGTGCTTGTACAGTATTCTACATGTTGTGTAGGTGACGGGGAACATCGTCTCCAGGAACAGTTGTGTTTTAGTTCAAATGCATCATTTTAGTTGAGAGACAGCATTGCCATTCAGTTTATACTCAAAGCATGAATTCAGCTTCACAAATGCTTCTGTGTTGTACAGTATGTGCTATTTTCTCTGTTTGTTAATGTTAGCTAGCAGGTTTGGTGATGAAACAATGAAACAGCAGATGAATTAGTGATCCAAAGAGATCAAATCACACGTAGATAAACTGACAGTGTTGCCTATGAAGGCAGCAGAGCACGAGCAGTGCAGCACTGTACAGAATCCATACTCTCCTTTGAGACACCTGAACGGACTGCCTGAAGGCTCTGCAGCCTTATATAAATATATTTATATATATTATCCACGTTGACACATCTGTCTGATAACAGCAGCACAGTGGTGGTGCAGGCAGAGCAGCAGAGAGAAAGCGAGGGAGGGATGGAGGGATGGAGGGAGGGCTGTTGAGCAGCGCTCACAAGCACAGCTGCCTTCAGCCGGAGCAAAGCCGTCCTCGTCCTGCTCTGTCTGCTCTGCCAGCCTCCTTAAGTCCTGCTACGATCCCTCTGGTGAGTCAACAAGCTGTGGACTTTAACGCCACCGTGTCTTTTTACCGTGTGTGGAGTGTGCATATTTTCCTGGCTGTGAAATATGCCGTACAGTGTGGCATATGCTGAGAGGTTATTTATTGCTAGTGTAGGTTGTGATGCAGGATTCACACGTGCTGTTGCCAAGGCTTCCTTTAAAAATATGAGCACAATAAAATGAGCTGCTTTAGCGCGGCTCCGAGCTGTTTGTTTGCTGTTTCAGCCGGCTGATTCAGAGGTGCTGTTTCCTCAGCAGCTACTGTCATCGCCGTCGCTGAACCGACCGTCATCGGCTGCTCGTCTTTATACAGAAGAACTACATCACATCCAGATGTTCCATTGTCTCGTTGCTTTGCTTTGTTTTCCCACATCAGTTCTAACTAATGACCAGTTTTAGGTTTCACTCTTGATTTTCTGAAAGCATCCATATATATATATGAAGGTGAAATATACAACATCATATTACTATTTTCTTTCTATTAGGTGTAAAATCTATATATTCCATATACACAATCTCAAACTCTATTATCCATCTATTATTGAAATAATCACAGTTTATGTTCTGTCTAAATGAGATAGAGAATTCATTTTCCAACTATTGGGCTTGGAAATCAAAAAGTCTTTTTTTCTTCTATTAACAGGAAGACAATCACAAAGTCTATATAGCAGTGTTGACAGTCACATCAGATAGCCTCGGCTCAGCTGACAGACCAACCGTGTGAACAGCTTCATCTATAGCTTCATATATGTATATATATATCTCTAATGGCTGTGAAGGACGGGGATGTTTGAGCTGATGGATACTGTGGAAGTCGGACAAAGCTTTGCTAAATATACACAGCCAGAGAAAAGCATCTCCATCACTGTGATACAATGATGTAGACGGTGTTTCTGTTGTGTTTCTATGAAACTGGCCTGAAGACAGTTGGAGCTGAGCTTTTGGTGAACAAGGTGATAGGAACTGACTCGGGAGCGTGACCGACAGAAAACTATTTATTTTTCATCTCTCTTTGAAACCAGACTTCAATGCAAATTGAGTGGAAAGCTTAATTTTCACTGTGGCTCAGTTTAGTGATGCAGAGCAGTTAGAAACCCTCCCGCCAGTTGGTCTGACCTGTTTGTGTCACTGCTTATTTGTGCATCTTAGTCGGTACACCAGTACCCTATATGTCCTATATGTCCTATATGTCCTATATGTGCGTAAGTGAAGGCATGTAGTACATAATGGATAGATCCTCGCATCCTATGAGGGCCTCTTGTCTTCACGTCCCTTCTCCTTGCTCCCAGGTGGATTCAAAGATGCTGTATGCAGCATGTTTACACATCAATATATAGATATATATATATCTATATATAGATATAGATATATATATCATTGTCAAATGAAGTGTAAATCCTTCATGTAACTGCTATAAACAGATGAGACCACGGCATGGCTGCACTGGTGCTACAGAGGTTGAAGGTTTGGTAGCACACGGCACAAATAGCACGAGTATAAAGCTGCAAGCAGCGTTGAACGGGCCCTCGCCCCTTTGCGCACGTCGGGGGTACCCGCTGCCGTGCATTTCCATGAAAGTCGGACACTGCACGCAACAGTTAGAGGGTATTTTCTGCGTGGAGCGCGTGGCACTGTAAATGACCTGTTGAGAACCTGTGGGGCATCCTTAAAAGGCACTTCTATGAGGCTGGGTGGCAGTATACAACCATTTCTTGTTGCCAGTAGGTGGCGCTATCACCATAACTCAATAATGGAACGTATATGTCTTCAGGCTGGGACTCTTATCCAGTTTGTGAAGTTTGGGGCAGATTGGAATATGTAGAGTCAAGTTACAACAGCCTCCTGTGTCATGTCGTATGCCTCAAATGGTTGAGGTTAGGATCGGTCGTCTGGCAGCGAGTCTCACCAGAGTTTTTGCAGATCTCAGATCAAATTTCCCGAACCCCTTCATCCACTTCCACGACTAATGACATTAAACACTAGTCGACATTCCACATGGACGCAATTCACTGAGTATTATGTATACACTATATATATATATATAATTTATATTTACATAGAAAAAGGAAAGAATGAAGAGACAGTCAAGTGATTAAAGAAAAACACCATGAATGGAGTGAGGCTTGTGAGATGGTTCAGGCAGTCAACTGGAGCTGCACTGCTACATACTCATGTGACCTGCCTCACTCTCAGTACCATAAAACAAACGCACCCTCCCAATCGGGCTCTCTATTTAAGCTGCAAAATCCCCCGTCTCTCCCTCTGCCTCTTCAATGCTGCTGCTGCCCTTTACGAGTACTTCTGCTGCCCGCTGTTTCAGCCCCACCACCACCTGGCATCCACCCATCATCCACCTGCAGGCTCCGACGGGGAAATCTGTTTAATCATCACTCCCAATATGTCATGTGATCATATCTGCAGGGAGTGATGAGGTCGGAGTCTGAACCACCAACTCTAACAATGTTCTGCTGTTGAAATAAACATTTCAAACTCTGTGTCTCTCACTCTGTCTGTCTGTCTGTCTCTCTGTCTGTCTGTCTCTCACTGTCTCACACTGTCTCTCACTGTCTCACACTGTCTCTCACTGTCTCTCTCTCGCTCTCTCATTGTGTCTCACTGTCTCACACTGTCTCTCTCTCGCTCTCTCACTGTCTCTCATTGTCTCTCACTGTCTCACACTGTCTCTCACTGTCTCTCTCTCGCTCTCTCATTGTGTCTCACTGTCTCACACTGTCTCTCTCTCGCTCTCTCACTGTCTCTCATTGTCTCTCACTGTCTCTCACTGTCTCTCACTGTCTCTCACTGTCTCTCTCTCGCTCTCTCATTGTGTCTCACTGTCTCACACTGTCTCTCTCTCTGTCTCTTCCTGCAGTCACAATGAGAGAAAGGTGACCTGTAAGCACCCGGTGTCCGGCGTCCCGTCCCAGGACAACTGTATCTTTGTGGTAAATGAACAGTAAGTGTCTCTGCACTCTGACACACCCACACAGCTCCTATCCAGTACATCCTGTACACAGTCCATGGATTCAACCATCAAACCACTGCTGCAGATGTTCTGTCCAGATGTGAACGTAATGTTTGGGTGTTAATCTCGAGGGACTTGAATACACCAGACCATAGCCAGGTGGTATGCTTAAGATTTGGTTAGATGGCACAAAAATGCAGCCATTTACAGAAATGGTGTTGTAAGGGTTATAAAAAGATTGTGTTTTAGGTTTCAATAACTACGAACTAACTCTGAGAACCCGCTGAACATCTGAACATCTGAACATCTGAACATCTGAGAACCTGAACATCTGAACATCTGAGAATCTGAGAACCTGAACATCTGAACATCTGAGAACCTGAACATCTGAACATCTGAACATCTGAGAACCTGAACATCTGAACATCTGAACATCTGAGAATCTGAGAACCTGAGCGTCTGAACATCTGAGAACCTGACCATCTGAACATCTGAACATCTGAGAATCTGAACATCTGAACATCTGGACATCTGAGAATCTGAACATCTGAACATCTGAACATCTGAGAATCTGAGAACCTGAGCGTCTGAACATCTGAGAACCTGACCATCTGAACATCTGAACATCTGAACATCTGAGAATCTGAACATCTGAGAATCTGAACATCTGAACATCTGAACATCTGAGAACCTGAACATCTGAACATCTGAGAATCTGAGAATCTGAACGTCTGAACATCTGAACATTTGGACATCTGGACATCTGGACATCTGAACATCTGAACATCTGAGAACCTGACCATCTGAACATCTGAACATCTGAACATCTGAGAATCTGAACATCTGAGAATCTGAACATCTGAACATCTGAACATCTGAGAACCTGAACATCTGAACATCTGAGAATCTGAGAATCTGAACGTCTGAACATCTGAACATTTGGACATCTGGACATCTGGACATCTGAACATCTGAACATCTGAGAACCTGAACATCTGAACATCTGAGAATCTGAGAACCTGAGCGTCTGAACATCTGAGAACCTGACCATCTGAACATCTGAACATCTGAGAATCTGAACATCTGAACATCTGGACATCTGAGAATCTGAACATCTGAACATCTGAACATCTGAGAATCTGAGAACCTGAGCGTCTGAACATCTGAGAACCTGACCATCTGAACATCTGAACATCTGAACATCTGAGAATCTGAACATCTGAGAATCTGAACATCTGAACATCTGAACATCTGAACATCTGAGAACCTGAACATCTGAACATCTGAACATCTGAGAATCTGAGAATCTGAACGTCTGAACATCTGAACATTTGGACATCTGGACATCTGGACATCTGAACATCTGAACATCTGAGAACCTGAACGTCTGAACATCTGAACATCTAAACATCTGCAGCTCTTTCTTTTATTAACGACTCTCCAGTTTCCTTGTTTCTTGCTGTGTTATGTATTCATCTCACTGATATCGTGTTGGGTTCATCTCCCTGATCTTTTGTTAAAGGCTCGCTGCTCTTCCCATCCTAACAAGTTTAGAAGGAGGCCGAGCTCTCACCCTTTGTGACACTTGGTCTTCTTCTTTCTCTCTGTCTGACTCCTCACTTCATTATTAACAGATGTCTTCAGCTGTCTGATTGTACAAACAGCTGAGAGATAAG
The DNA here is from genome assembly GCF_015220745.1 of Sebastes umbrosus. Classification (NCBI taxonomy): domain Eukaryota; kingdom Metazoa; phylum Chordata; class Actinopteri; order Perciformes; family Sebastidae; genus Sebastes; species Sebastes umbrosus. The sequence continues at coordinate 103,125 of NW_023618442.1, read as the reverse complement.
AAGTTGGTAAAACAGACGACAGAAAGAGAGGCAAAGATGAAGAGGAAACCAGAGATGGTGACGTTGAGCTGACGTGAGGCTCTGAGCGGTCGAAGCTGAGTCTGGAAGCTGAATAATCCGATTAACTGGTAGATCGGTGTTCAGAAGAACAAAGAGAACCCTTCCTGTTTTCACATGAACTCTCAATGTTTCACACATTCAACAGAACCTCACCTGCAGAACTTCTTTTATTCACGTTCTGTTTTCTTTGTCCTTATCTGTTCTTAATCGTATGATTTCTATCATCATGGATTTCATGCAGCATGACTGAATTGAATTCAAAGTCACACTTTTATTTTGTCATTGTCTCTCCCTCCCTTGTTCTGTTTCTAGCATGACTTGTGGGAAGCTTGTCCACCCTGACGAGCCCACAGAGGCTTTGAGCAGGTAATGATCCCAACCACCACTGAAGAGCTGCTTTGGCTTCCGCTGTCCTCTCAGCCTTCACGCTTTAAATACAAGTTTGCTGTCGTCAGTGACTAAATCCAGAAGTTGTTCCATGCAGACTGCGTTGTTAGCAGCGAGTACGTTCAGAGAACAGTTCCACGTCTGGGAACGTACACCGTCGCCTCGATCGATCAGTCGGATGAGAAGATCAGTATCAACGTGTAGAAACCAGATACTGTAGTTTCAGAAGGAATAGGGAGGATCTTTAGTGACCAGCCAGCATCTTCTTCACTCTCTAGTTAATCACTGCTGGTTCTGTTGACAGACACTCATAAAACAGCAAGACAACAGTATCTAACTTCAGACACCCCGACAATGTTTAAACATATTCCACATGCAGACACACCACGTATGAAAGCCACAGGCCAAAACGCATTGGCCTCATAATCCAGTTGTTCTGTCCTGTTCTACAAGAGTGTTGACCTCTTCAGACTATTTCCCTTCTCTATGCACCTTGGAAGTAGTAGTATTAGTAACGGTGTATTTATACCTCATACTGTAAGGTCTCATGCTAGAAACCTTGTCTCTTATATTATTTTGTCCCCCACACAGTGCAAGAGACAGTCCCAGACGGGGACCTTCCTCTACCTTGATCCTGTAGTATATTCTGTATTATCTAACTATGATTGGACCCATCATCTGTCCATTCAGTGTCTGCTGTTCACCACTATAGATAGAACTTATAGATTTAACGTATAGGTTTAACTTTCATCTTGTGTAACAAGTGAAAGAGTTGCTGGCAGACTTTGAGCTATAGGCTCGTCGTTTCCTCCTGCTTCCAGTTTGGGTGGTAAACTAGCTCAACTTCTGTCTCCGTATCGGATACGCAGAGATGATGTTGATCTTCTGATATGACTCTGTTAGACAGCCAACAATCAAGCTGTTCATTCCAGTAAATTTGAATTGGTGAAACGTCACGATGCTAAAGAATAACACACCGATGCCTCTTCCAGCTCTGTCTTCAGCTCCATTCATCTTCATCTTCATCTTCATCTTGGTTCCTCTTGCTAACTCTAACTGGATTTCAAACTCTATGTAAATTGCTTGATGAGCCGCTATGCAACACTAATGCAGAAATGATATTGTGGATGATGAATGTGTTTGCCATGGGTTGTGTTTCCTCTCTGAATAATAACTCTGTGTGTAATTTAATAGGAACTGATGCCTTTTTGTTGCCATCCAGATCAAATGAAAGCCTTTTTCCTCCCGTAGTATCTCGTCTTCCCTCTGAAATGATGAAATGTAATCAGCTGTCAGGCTGCCGCTGTGACTTAACACACGTTTGACTTGCTGAATGACGGCAGTATTTCGCCCCAGCTAAAGCTTTAAACTGTCTCATTGTGACTTGTTGATCTAATCCAGAAATATAAATTCCATTACTGAGAAATATACATAATGTAAGTCATTCTCACAGCTAAGGCAGCCGTCATTCAGCGTTACTGTCGGTCTGCTCTTCATTTTCTTTAATCAAATGAATTACATGTCACATATGTGACACATCTACGTATATACATACAGTACATAATCATTTCAGATAGTGTCAGACTGTCAGTGTTGATGACGTGGAGACTTTCTCTCTAGATTGAGGGACTTCTGGAGCTAGTGCTGCTAGCTACTTTCATTGGAGAAGAGTTGGCAACACAGGGCTAGTTTATAGGTTGGATGCTTTTAAAAATCAAGTGAACTCTTGCTAGTTTCTTAAGATTCCCAACGCTAGCTTTAACTTCTTGATTTGGGCATGAAAGTTCATTCTTGACATTGGGATCGGTATTTTCAACTGCATCTCACAGTATTCATTGGTGGATGAAGTTGACTCAGGTGTGAAGCTAACTGTGGAGCATTGAGGCCGTGTTTAGGGTGCTGGGGGATCTTAAACCTTGTATTGGTTCAAAGGTGTTGCTTAGCTGATGGAAGATTATACGTTGTAGTTAAATGCTCCAAAGAGACAGTATGTGGACGTTGAGTTGAGATCATTTAGGCACACCGAAATACTTTGGAAATATCTGATCAGAAAAAGAGAAAAGATTCTGATCAAACATTTGGTGCCAACTTTAGGTTCTTAACAGTTTCAGATATTCTGGGCTACATTTTCTTTTGAATGCAAAGCAGCTGAAGTCCAAAGAGTTGTCATACCGTTGAAGCCCCATCCTGATCTGACAACGTAGTTATTAGTCAGATACAGTCTCTGGGAGATGTTTCTATCAGCAGCGTCTGTTTCTAAACTAGGATTTATTGTAGCAGTGTGATGTTTCCACAATGAGACCACGAGTAAGATAGTACAGAAAACAAGAAATGGATGTTTGCAATGGAGCTGAGTCATCAGTAACAGCTCTCACATTCAGAGCAAATAAACACTGGTGCTCAACATGCAGGGGAAGCCATACTGCTGCTACGGATCAGGGTAAAAAGTCCATCTAGTTCCATTCCAGAGCTCTCTGATCCTGCCTCGATGGCTGAGTAACAGCCTGCACTGCCAGAGCTCACACCAACCCGTTTCATTTGGAAGTCACTGAAGTGACAGTAAACAGAGCAGCCGAAGGGAAACGTTAATAAAGACTAAGAACGATGAGACAGTGGGGAGACAGACAGAGGGGAGAACAGATTGGCTGTGTGATCAGTGGCTGACTCGTGTTGTGTTGTGTTGTGTATGTGTTAGTCATTCTGCTATAGATGTTGTTGTTACTAGAGGAGACCAAAGGCCTCGTCTATCTCTCACAGTCAGTTGGCCGGCAGTTCACTGTCACTGCCTCTGGCAGCGATGATTCTGTTTTCTAAAGGCTGAATGGCTTCTCTTGCAGACAGAGACTAGTATGTGTGAATGTTTCAAATGTTAAATATTCAAAAATGTTTCATAATGAATATATTTGACTTTGAATTCTTGAGCTCATCTTGTGGAGTCAGTGAGGTGACCGGCTGCTGTGAATAGACTGACCACACTGAGAGTGTCTGAGGGATTCAAACACAAGCTAAGAGTATAGTATAAACCTGCAGGGTGTAGTACAGTATAATACCTGTAGGGTGTAGTACAGTATAATACCTGCAGGGTGTAGTACAGTATAAAACCTGCAGGGTGTAGTACAGTATAATACCTGCAGGGTGTAGTACAGTATAAAACCTGCAGGGTGTAGTACAGTATAATACCTGCAGGGTGTAGTACAGTATAAAACCTGCAGGGTGTAGTACAGTATAATACCTGCAGGGTGTAGTACAGTATAATACCTGTAGGGTGTAGTACAGTATAATACCTGTAGGGTGTAGTACAGTATAATACCTGTAGGGTGTAGTACAGTATAATACCTGCAGGGTGTAGTACAGTATAAAACCTGCAGGGTGTAGTACAGTATAATACCTGCAGGGTGTAGTACAGTATAAAACCTGCAGGGTGTAGTACAGTATAATACCTGCAGGGTGTAGTACAGTATAAAACCTGCAGGGTGTAGTACAGTATAATACCTGCAGGGTGTAGTACAGTATAAAACCTGCAGGGTGTAGTACAGTATAATACCTGTAGGGTGTAGTACAGTATAATACCTGCAGAGTGTAGCTCATACTATTTGGATTTACTGAGACTTTTAGAGAGTTTGATAGAACTCGTTGGTCGTCGGAGCAGCTGTAGCCTCTTTGAGTGAGACACTGAAGACCAAGTTGCTCTCCGGGCGCTTCACAGCAGCTCACTGCTCCTCAATGCTGAGGATGAGTGAAACACAAAGGTCAAACTTCATGTACGTACCTGTATGTGACAAATGTAATTAAGTTCTTTTAGGCTGTTCCTCATGCTGCAAAGTGCATGTTTGGTGTTTTCCCTTCAGAATGCCCTCTTCACATATGATAGTTCCAAATCAACAACAACAGACCTGCTGTAGCTTCTAGGAAGCCCTGTGTCGACTATTCGATGGTCTCTAAACTCCTCTAACAGGCAGAGTTAATCACAACTTCACTTCTCTACTGCAGCTGCTTTTTAAATGTCACATTAAATGTGCTTTTGCCAAACTTAGGAACGGATCATCGCTGCACTACAGAGTATGCTTTTAAAAATTCATGGCAATAATTAATTCATTAGTACAGTACGGTAAATTATACGGATCACTACACTCATGTGGTATACTTCTATTCAGCACACCCTGTTTATTATTATAATGGTGGTGCACTATGCTGTCGGTACTCTGCTCACCGGGGCGTGTTGCTGCCGCTCGCCGCTAACGCTGCCGCTCGGCGCTGCCGCTCGGCGCTGCCGCTCGCCGCTGCCGCTCGCCGCTGCCGCTCGCCGCTGCCGCTTGCCACGGCAAATGAACTCTTTTGCGAACCAGTTTGCTGGAGAGCTTCAGTGCTTCATGAAGCTTCATCTCGCCATCACTAATGGTCACACCGCTTTCTTAATATAGAGGTGAAATGTCTGACTGACTCGCTCTCTCTTTGTTTCTCTATGTCTCTCGCCCTGTGGCAGGCCAGCTCCTAAGGCTTCGTCAGAGCAGGAGAGCAGCAGCGACAAGAAGGAACGTCCCATGAGCACCATGAGCGAGGCGTCAAACTACACGGGTGGCTCCGACTACAGCACCTTCCCCGGCATCCCGGCCACCACCGTCACTACCGCCACCACCACCTCCACTTCACTGACACGGGTGAGTCTCCATCTATACATGCCTTCAATGTTAAGCATGGCTCTGTACATCACAGGTCTAGATCAGCTCTGTACATCACAGGTCTAGATCAGCTCTGTACATCACAGGTCTAGATCAGCTCTGTAAATCACAGGTCTAGATCAGCTCTGTACATCACAGGATAGATCAGCTCTGTACATCACAGGTCTAGATCAGCTCTGTACATCACAGGTCTAGATCAGCTCTGTACATCACAGGTCTAGATCAGCTCTGTACATCACAGGATAGATCAGCTCTGTACATCACAGGTCTAGATCAGCTCTGTACATCACAGGTCTAGATCAGCTCTGTACATCACAGGTCTAGATCAGCTCTGTAAATCACAGGTCTAGATCAGCTCTGTAAATCACAGGATAGATCAGCTCTGTACATCACAGGTCTAGATCAGCTCTGTACATCACAGGTCTAGATCAGCTCTGTACATCACAGGTCTAGATCAGCTCTGTAAATCACAGGTCTAGATCAGCTCTGTACATCACAGGTCTAGATCAGCTCTGTACATCACAGGTCTAGATCAGCTCTGTACATCACAGGTCTAGATCAGCTCTGTAAATCACAGGATAGATCAGCTCTGTACATCACAGGTCTAGATCAGCTCTGTACATCACAGGTCTAGATCAGCTCTGTACATCACAGGTCTAGATCAGCTCTGTACATCACAGGTCTAGATCAGCTCTGTACATCACAGGTCTAGATCAGCTCTGTACATCACAGGATAGATCAGCTCTGTAAATCACAGGATAGATCAGCTCTGTACATCACAGGATAGATCAGCTCTGTACATCACAGGTCTAGATCAGCTCTGTAAATCACAGGATAGATCAGCTCTGTAAATCACAGGTCTAGATCAGCTCTGATAATAACATCTCATTGATCAGGCTTCATCAGCAGACAGAGGCTGGAGGAGGATATATGTTTCACAGTGGGGTTATAAAAGAGGAAGACACGAGTCAATCGGTTGGTTGGTTGCTGACTGTAGCTCGGTCCGCCACTTCGATCCAGACTGAAATATTGTTTTGCTTTAATTAGCAAATGTTAGCATGCTATAACACAAAGGAAGAATGGTGACCATTTCCTCATAAACATCAGAATGGTTAGCGAACTCCAAAACAGTAGAAACACAAGTTAGGTTGAAGCTCAACACAACATACCATTCTTTATTTTGTGATATCATACTATACTCTGTTCTGCTGTACCGTACTGTACTACACAGTACTGGACTACACAGTACTGGACTACAAAGTACTGTGCTACACAGTACTGTACTACACAGTACTGTACTACAAAGTACTGTGCTACACAGTACTGTACTACACAGTACTGGACTACAAAGTACTGGACTACACAGAACCATTCTCCTAAAACACAGCGGCGACAGGCCATTTCTGATGGAAACATGCTGAGTCGTCACCGACTCCGAGCACTCAGTGGCCATGTTGTGTCATTACCGCTCATCTCAGGCTGGTATGAAGCCGGCTAACTCAGGCCAGAAGAAAGTATAACACTGCATATCTTTATGTATTCATGAGAAGTCATAATTTATAGTGGAGCTGTGCTCCATCACCTGAGGAACATTTCAAACAGAAGGACACTCAGACCGCCTGTAGGAGGTCAAACCAGCCGAGAAGAAGCTGATAACATTTTGCGGTGTAAATAATTAAGTTGTGCGTGTTTTCATTTTCTGAAAATACCACAAAGCCACACCACGAGAGGAAGAACAAACCTCGTCCACAAAGTCACACCACGAGAGGAAGAACAAACCTCGTCCACAAAGTCACACCACGAGAGGAAGAACAAACCTCGTCCACAAAGTCACACCACGAGAGGAAGAACAAACCTCATCCACAAAGTCACACCACGAGAGGAAGAACAAACCTCGTCCACAAAGTCACACCACGAGAGGAAGAACAAACCTCGTCCACACAGTCACACCACGAGAGGAAGAACAAACCTCGTCCACACAGTCACACCACGAGAGGAAGAACAAACCTCGTCCACACAGTCACACCACGAGAGGAAGAACAAACCTCATCCACAAAGTCACACCACGAGAGGAAGAACAAACCTCGTCCACAAAGTCACACCACGAGAGGAAGAACAAACCTCGTCCACACAGTCACACCACGAGAGGAAGAACAAACCTCGTCCACAAAGTCACACCACGAGAGGAAGAACAAACCTCGTCCACACAGTCACACCACGAGAGGAAGAACAAACCTCGTCCACACAGTCACACCACGAGAGGAAGAACAAACCTCGTCCACAAAGTCACACCACGAGAGGAAGAACAAACCTCGTCCACAAAGTCACACCACGAGAGGAAGAACAAACCTCGTCCACAAAGTCACACCACGAGAGGAAGAACAAACCTCGTCCACACAGTCACACCACGGGAGGAAGAACAAACCTCGTCCACAAAGTCACACCACGAGAGGAAGAACAAACCTCGTCCACACAGTCACACCACGAGAGGAAGAACAAACCTCGTCCACAAAGTCACACCACGAGAGGAAGAACAAACCTCGTCCACAAAGTCACACCACGAGAGGAAGAACAAACCTCGTCCACACAGTCACACCACGAGAGGAAGAACAAACCTCGTCCAAACTGGTCACTCTACATTGCTGGTCACTGGTCACTCTACATTGCTGGTCACTGGTCACTCTACATTGCTGGTCACTGGTCACTATACATTACTGGTCACTGGTCACTCTACATTGCTGGTCACTGGTCACTCTACATTGCTGGTCACTGGTCACTCTACATTGCTGGTCACTATACATTACTGGTCACTGGTCACTCTACATTGCTGGTCACTGATCACTCTACATTGCTGGTCACTGGTCACTATACATTACTGGTCACTGGTCACTAAACATTACTGGTCACTGGTCACTCTACATTACTGGTCACTGGTCACTCTACATTACTGGTCACTGGTCACTAAACATTACTGGTCACTGGTCACTCTACATTACTGGTCACTGGTCACTAAACATTACTGGTCACTGGTCACTCTACATTACTGGTCACTGGTCACTAAACATTACTGGTCACTGGTCACTCTACATTACTGGTCACTGGTCACTATACATTACTGGTCACTGGTCACTCTACATTACTGGTCACTGGTCACTAAACATTACTGGTCACTGGTCACTCTACATTACTGGTCACTGGTCACTCTACATTACTGGTCACTGGTTCAATAATAATTCATTCTGTTTGTCTTCAGTTTAGACGTAATCAAAGAACTCGTATCTTTCTGCTATTGACTGAAATGAAACAGACTGTTTGCTGCAGTGCTTTTCTCAGTAAGTGAGCGATGATGTATGGGGGATGTGGAATATGTATTGTTTAATGAGCTGAATATATCTGCCTCTGTCGTAGCTTTTTATAGCTGCTGTTTTACAATACAAGCTTGTTCTCAGCCAACACATGTTGTGTTGAGTTGAGCGGAGAGAAGCTGATCGTTATCTCTGGAGCTTTTAGCTGTGTTCTCTCTGTACGAGATGAAAGATCATTCATGACCGTTCATGTGTTTCTACAGCCGTCTAGGTCTTCCAAAAAAATTCACAACTTTGGAAAGAGGTCAAACTCCATCAAGAGGAACCCCAACGCCCCGGTGGTCAGGAGCAACTGGCTTTACAAACAGGTACCGGAGGTTAAACATTATGGGATGTGTTTGAATATGGCTGCTATATATGTTAGGGCTATATACCCTAACTGCTGGGTTAGGGTTAGGGTTAGGGTTAAGACCAACACACCCATGGGTTAGGGTTAGGGTTAAGACCAACACGCCCATGGGTTAGGGTTAGGGTTAGGACCAACACGCCCATGGGTTAGGGTTAGGGTTAAGACCAACACGCCCATGGGTTAGGGTTAGGGTTAGGACCAACACGCCCATGGCTTAGGGTTAAGACCAACACGCCCATGGCTTAGGGTTAAGACCAACACGCCCATGGGTTAGGGTTAGGGTTAAGACCAACACGCCCATGGGTTAGGGTTAGGGTTAGGACCAACACGCCCATGGGTTAGGGTTAGGACCAACACGCCCATGGGTTAGGGTTAGGGTTAGGACCAACACGCCCATGGGTTAGGGTTAGGGTTAAGACCAACACGCCCATGGGTTAGGGTTAGGGTTAGGGTTAGGGTTAAGACCAACACGCCCATGGGTTAGGGTTAGGGTTAGGACCAACACGCCCATGGGTTAGGGTTAGGGTTAGTGTTAAGACCAACACGCCCATGGGTTAGGGTTAGGGTTAAGACCAACACGCCCATGGGTTAGGGTTAGGGTTAGGGTTAGGACCAACACGCCCATGGGTTAGGGTTAGGGTTAAGACCAACACGCCCATGGGTTAGGGTTAGGGTTAGGGTTAAGACCAACACACCCATGGGTTAGGGTTAGGGTTAGGGTTAAGACCAACACACCCATGGGTTAGGGTTAGGGTTAGGACCAACACGCCCATGGGTTAGGGTTAGGGTTAGGACCAACACGCCCATGGGTTAGGGTTAGGGTTAGGGTTAAGACCAACACGCCCATGGGTTAGGGTTAGGGTTAGGGTTAAGACCAACACACCCATGGGTTAGGGTTAGGGTTAGGACCAACACGCCCATGGGTTAGGGTTAGGGTTAAGACCAACACGCCCATGGGTTAGGGTTAGGGTTAAGACCAACACGCCCATGGGTTAGGGTTAGGGTTAGGGTTAAGACCAACACACCCATGGGTTAGGGTTAGGGTTAGGGTTAAGACCAACTCTCCCATGGGTGCACAGATGGGCCGTGTATATTTGTTACTTACACAACGTGGCCGCCGGTCTGAAACTAGCGTTGACGTTGTGCTGTGCCGTGCGCCGGGTGTAATATTAGTTAGTTTTTGGGGGTGTGTGGGAGAATCTTTTAACACCCATGCTTTCAACAATCCTTGAAGAACTCTTCATCTGAAAAAGGGTTCTTCAGAAGCAAACGGTTCTGGGTAAAACCTCAGCCCTTCAGGAGGAACCCTTACTTTCTATGAGTTTATAAAAACAAACCCGGAGCAGCAGCACAGAGAACAAAGCACAGGCTTTCGCCCCGAGCAACACAAAGGCACATTTGTCACTTCATTATGAAGAGATAAAACAGCAGTTTGTCTCAGAGGGGAGATATAAGCTGGCTAATAGAAGCAGCCGGAGGGAGACACAGCGAGGGTGTCAGAGGAGGAAAGTGAGGTAGATCAAAGGAGAGGAACTGTTAGTGTGTGTGTGTGTGTGTGTGTGTGTGTGTGTGAGTGTGTGAGAGAGAGAGTAAAGGTGTGTTGTTTTCTGTAATGACTGACTGACTGATGGTCTGTGACCTTTGACCCATGCAGGACAGCACAGGCATGAAGTTGTGGAAGAAGAGGTGGTTCGTTCTGTGCGACATGTGCCTCTTCTACTATCGTGGTGAGGACACGCACACACACACACACACACACACACACACACACACATCAAGATGTATGATGCAGGCTATTAAATTAAATAGGTTTAATTGTTAAATCAAAAGCAGGTCCATGTTTCAAGAAAGCACATTGACTATTTCAAGAAATGGAGAACAAAGATGGAGCCATGTGTGACAGAAGGCCCTGGTATTGGTTTGGTTCTCAGTATCAACAGAAACTCAGAGTTTAAGTTCAGTATAGTGCCGTCAGCCATCATATCTTTTAAAAGACTACTGCTCATCCCTCCAGGAGAGTTCTGCACACAGCTGGAGAGCTCTGGAGACTCGTGCTGGAGCAACAGACTGGTTAAAAGTAGTCGTCCTTGCTTTCACCCACAGCTGTGATGCTCGTGCTGCGGCACCACTAATTTAGAACTTTACGTTCACAAAAGTTCATCTGACACCTTCTTCGTGTCTCCTAAACCCTTGAGAGAGATTTTTCCATCTCCATAAATTGACAAATTAGCTGCTCCCAGAGCGCAATCAGCAGCCGCTTTCATGACAGACCCAAGGGAAAATTGGATGTTTATTGGCTTATCCAGCCGGAGCCGAGAGAGAGGAGGCGTCCTCGGGAAGGACAATGACGTGCTCGGCTTTCCGATAATAACCTCTTCTTATTCCGTTGTTCTCCTGCTTGCTCTATCATTTGATTTTAAGTACCTTCTGTCACTCATGTTGGGAGGTGTTTGCAAAATTTGCAGTTGTTGTACTTAATTCTTTTTGTATGAGCAGGGATGATAAGCATCCCTCCTACTGCAAATGTGTGTTTATGTGTACTCTAATAATTCCATTATTACCAGAGTGAGGCGTCATCATCTGTGAGTGGAACGAGTACCAAAATACTTTATGTACTATTACTTCTAAGAACTTTTACTCAAGTAAAATCAGATTACTTGTGAAAATTTAAATAAAACTAAAAAGTAAGTAGTTTAAAATGTAATGTTACTGCCTGGGGGAGATCTAACATCTCTTTACAGGATGTTAGATCAAAGAACAGAATAAAGTACATTAACCGTGAGTAAGACTGTATTTCACCGGCGTCTCCGTGACCGTGAGTAAGACTGTATTTCACCAGCGTCTCCGTGACTGTGAGTAAGACTGTATTTCACCGGTGTCTCCGTGACCGTGAGTAAGACTGTATTTCCCCGGTGTCTCCGTGACCGTGAGTAAGACTGGATTTCACCGCCGTCTCCGTGACCGTGAGTAAGACTGTATTTCCCCGGTGTCTCCGTGACCGTGAGTAAGACTGTATTTCACCGGCGTCTCCGTGACCGTGAGTAAGACTGTATTTCACCGGCGTCTCTGTGACCGTGAGTAAGACTGGATTTCACCGGCGTCTCCGTGACCGTGAGTAAGACTGTATTTCCCCGGTGTCTCCGTGACCGTGAGTAAGACTGGATTTCCCCGGTGTCTGACTTGATACTAACTTCTAACACTAATAACGTTACCACCAGCAAAATACCTCTGCTAATTAAATCCAATCTCCACTTTACCGTGGAGGTTATGTCAAAGCAAGATACTAATACGCGCCTATTTGAAAATGACCCACGGGTGTGTTTTTCAGGGTTGGATTTAGTGATTTGGGGGCCGCGAAGGCAAACGCCGTCTAGCTCTACTTTTCACCCTTTCGCTAACAGGGAGTGATGTTATTGGCAGTGGTAGAAGAAGTACTCAAAACCTCTCCTGAAGTAAAACTGTGAACTATTTATAGTAAAACTATTAAGACCGCACAGTACAAGTCCTGCTTTCAAATGTTTACTTCAAGTGAAGAGTGAAAGAGAGCTATCATCGGTACAATGTACTTAAATGTACTTAACGTCTGCTCCAGGTTGAGCATTCAGTTCTATCATGATGCTGGATAGTTTAGTGGATAATATCGCATCATATTCTGAATCAGTAACATTACTCTTTCAGGTAAATGTAGTACTATAATGTTTCCTCCGGAGTAGAAGTACACAGTCAGTAGTATACAGTTGAGTTGCATATATTTTGAATGCTTTGGGGGCGTTTTGTGAGTTATTATTTTATTATAAGTTATTTTGGGGTACAATGAGTTAGTAGTTAGAATAGTAACATATTCAATATTTCTGAACCTCACAATACAGCTCTATTGTTTGGGGCCGTTTTATTCGGGGCCCAGGCTGTTGCCTTCCTTGATGGATGATAAAGTCTGGCCCTGGTGTTCTTTCCCGTGAACCAGAGTGTATTTCACCGCTGTTTCTGACCGTGAGTAATCGTGACGCAGCTTTGTCATGGCAGGTGCGCTGCTGAGGACTCGAGGAAACTCAGTGTCAAGTGTGAAGTTGTTTGTATGAGTGCTTCTCCAGAAAGCTGCAAGCAGCACCACCACCGGCCCGGCATTCGGCCCGATCTGAACAGGCATGTTTACAACGGCCACGGCACCGGTCTTAAAGTATTTACAGTTACAGTATTTCTGTATGTAGGTCAGGGAGTCCTCAAACCTCCGTGAACCTCGTGAAGGAAACAGCCACTCTCATTGTAGTGTAGACCTACAGCATCTCTCTGCATTCCCCCTCTTTCTTGCTCATTTTCTGTGTGTGTTCTGTATCTCAATAATTCAGCAGCAGGGATGGAGCCGGAGGAGCTGCAGGCCTCACCGTGCAGCCTCAGCTAAAGCAAACAGCAGCGCTGCTGGAGGCTCTGTAGGTTTTAGCTGCAGCTGGTGCAGCAGACGTGTTTCTGCCTGCATTGTGCTGCCCTTTAGTTTGTAGCCTGGAAGCTCCCATAGAGCAGCATGGTGCTCTACAGATTACAGAGAGGCGATAGAATCACGCTGTCATCACCATCCGAACATGAATCAGCTCAGATTCTTGTTGCAAGGCTTTTCTGTGATGTGGCACCGATAAATATTTACTTGGTTAGAGGAGTCGACTGCAATGCATTCAGGGCTGCGTTTCATATCTTTTGTGCTTTGCAGCTGTTTCGCTTCTGAAATGTGAAAGACAACAAGGAGAGAACAGAAAGCAGTGTGTGTGTGTGTGTGTGTGTATTCCACGCTGTGTACCACACACAGTAACAGAAACAAGATTGTAGCTCACACGGATCATTTCATTCTCTCTCTCTGTCTGTCTGCTGTTTATTTCAGTAGTGTTGTTTCAACAGTAGCAGCAGCAGGTATCCCAGGTGTTTCTGTTACCAACTTACGGAGGAAGTGATGTCTGCGTTGGTGACGTTGTGTTGGTGACGTTGTGTTGGTGACGTTGCGTTGATGACGTTGTGTTGGTGACGTTGAGTTGGTGACGTAGCGTTGGTGACGTTGTGTTGGTGACGTTGTATTGGTGACGTTGAGTTGGTGACGTTGCGTTGGTGACGTTGAGTTGGTGACGTTGCGTTGGTGACGTTGCGTTGGTGACGTTGTGTTGGTGACGTTGAGTTGGTGACGTTGCGTTGGTGACGTTGAGTTGGTGACGTTGCGTTGGTGACGTTGCGTTGGTGACGTTGCGTTGGTGACGTTGTGACTGTTCTTCTTTCTTCTTTGGTGCAGATGTTCCTCTCTAACATGTTGACATGTGACTGTTCTTCTTTCTTCTTTGGTGCAGATGTTCCTCTCTAACATGTGGACATGTGACTGTTCTTCTTTCTTCTTTGGTGCAGATGTTCCTCTCTAACATGTGGACATGTGACTGTTCTTCTTTCTTCTTTGGTGCAGATGTTCCTCTCTAACATGTTGACATGTGACTGTTCTTCTTTCTTCTTTGGTGCAGATGTTCCTCTCTAACATGTGGACATGTGACTGTTCTTCTTTCTTCTTTGGTGCAGATGTTCCTCTCTAACATGTGGACATGTGACTGTTCTTCTTTCTTCTTTGGTGCAGATGTTCCTCTCTAACATGTGGACATGTGACTGTTCTTCTTTCTTCTTTGGTGCAGATGTTCCTCTCTAACATGTTGACATGTGACTGTTCTTCTTTCTTCTTTGGTGCAGATGTTCCTCTCTAACATGTGGACATGTGACTGTTCTTCTTTCTTCTTTGGTGCAGATGTTCCTCTCTAACATGTGGACATGTGACTGTTCTTCTTTCTCCTTTGGTGCAGATGTTCCTCTCTAACATGTGGACATGTGACTGTTCTTCTTTCTCCTTTGGTGCAGATGTTCCTCTCTAACATGTGGACATGTGACTGTTCTTCTTTCTCCTTTGGTGCAGATGTTCCTCTCTAACATGTGGACATGTGACTGTTCTTCTTTCTTCTTTGGTGCAGATGTTCCTCTCTAACATGTGGACATGTGACTGTTCTTCTTTCTCCTTTGGTGCAGATGTTCCTCTCTAACATGTGGACATGTGACTGTTCTTCTTTCTTCTTTGGTGGAGATGTTTCTCTCTAAAATGTCGACATGTGACTGTTCTTCTTTCTCCTTTGGTGCAGATGTTCCTCTCTAACATGTGGACATGTGACTGTTCTTCTTTCTTCTTTGGTGCAGATGTTTCTCTCTAACATGTGGACATGTGACTGTTCTTCTTTCTTCTTTGGTGCAGAAGTTCCTCTCTAACATGTGGACATGTGACTGTTCTTCTTTCTTCTCTGGTGCAGATGAGAAAGAGGACAACATCCTGGGAAGTATCCTGCTGCCGAGCTTTCACATCTCCATGTTGTCGGTGGACGACCACATCAGCAGGAAATACGCCTTCAAGGTGAAACACTAGTGTCTAAGTTAAAGGTTAAAGGTTAAAGGTTAAAGGTCACTTCAGCAGCTGTTTAACTCATGATGATGATGATGATGATGATGAAGAATCTTACAAGGTCCTCTTATTTTTTATGTACCTCCTCTCTCCATCTTCTCTCCCTCCTCTCTCCCTCCTCTCTCCATCTTCTCTCCATCCTCTCTCCATCCTCTCTCTATCCTCTCTCCATCCTCTCTCCATCCTCTCTCCATCTTCTCTCCCTCCTCTCTCCCTCCTCTCTCCATCTTCTCTCCATCCTCTCTCCATCCTCTCTCCCTCCTCTCTCCCTCCTTTCTCCCTGCTCTCTCCCTCCTCTCTCCATCTTCTCTCCCTCCTCTCTCCATCCTCTCTCCATCTTCTCTCCCTCCTCTCTCCATCCTCTCTCCATCCTCTCTCCATCTTCTCTCCCTCCTCTCTCCATCCTCTCTCCATCTTCTTTCCCTCCTCTCTCCATCCTCTCTCCATCTTCTCTCCCTCCTCTCTCCCTCTTCTCTCCTTCTTATCTCTCTCCTCTCTCCCTCCTCTCTCCCTCCTCTCTCCATCTTCTCTCCATCATCTCTCCATCCTCTCTCCCTCTTCTCTCCTTCTTATCTCCCTCCTCTCTCCATCCTCTCTCCATCTTCTCTCCATCCTCTCTCCCCCCTCTCTCCCTCCTCTCTCCCTCTTCTCTCCATCTTCTCTCCCTCCTCTCTCCCTCTTCTCTCCATCCTCTCTCCATCTTCTCTCCCTCCTCTCTCCCCCCTCTCTCCCTCCTCTCTCCCTCTTCTCTCCCTCTTCTCTCCGTCCTCTCTCCTTCCTCTCTCCCTCCTCTCTCCCTCCTCTCTCCCTCCTCTCTCCATCCTCTCTCCATCTTCTCTCCCTCTTCTCTCCCTCTTCTCTCCGTCCTCTCTCCTTCCTCTCCTTCCTCTCTCCATCCTCTCTCCATCCTCTCTCCCTCGTCTCTCCTTCCTCTCTCCTTCCTCTCTCCCTCCTCTCTCCCTCCTCTCTCCATCCTCTCTCCCTCGTCTCTCCTTCCTCTCTCCCTCCTCTCTCCCTCCTTTGCCAGGCCACTCACCCCAACATGCGTACGTATTATTTCTGCACTGACGCAGCCAAAGACATGGAGTCGTGGATGAAAGTCATGACGGACGCTGCCCTCGTCCACTCTGAACCAGTCAGAAGGTTGGTACTCACATGGGGACGTGTCCAAAGGAAAACCAATGATGGTTGTAAAAATAAATGTTTTATTTTATTTAACCTTTATTTTTCCAGGATATCCCCATTGACATTTAAAATCTATTTTCCAAGAAGTCCTGGCCAAGACGGCAGCATGTTAGTTTCACACATAAAAGCACAGATCCTATCCCTGGCAGAGATCAGTGGACGGCCAGAAAGGAAGGCTGTCAGAACACAGGACTTCTGACACTTCAGTTATCTTTGATATCTCTTAGAAATCTTGACTTGTTGTCCCTTTATCCCTCTCTTTCCTTCTTCCCAGACTGGACAAGTTGAAAGTGGATCAGCGGACTCCACAGGAGTTGAACAACTTACTGAACCACAGAGTCTTAACCCGGCCCGAGATCCAGAACAACGAACGCAACCGTGAGCCCGTGCGCCAACACTCTCTATCTCGAGCCGACGACAAACGGCAAAAAGACCTAGAGAAACACAACGGCCAGAGGGAGCGTGAGTACTACACCTTACAGAGAGACGGGGAGAGGTACTCCCTGAAGAAAGACGGCGTGAGCTACATGCTTCAGACGGATGGAGAGAAGTATCTCCTCCACAAGGATGGAGAGAAGTACATGCTGCGAAAAGACGGCGAGAAATCCTTGCTGCAGAGAGACGGAGAGGTGTACGCAATTCACAGGGATCTGGAGAAGTATGCTCTCCAGAACGTGGACGAAAAGTGCACTGTGACGCAGACAGAGGAGAAATATACTCTCTCTAAAGATGGAGAGAAGTACCTGCTCAAGAAGGATGGAGAAAAATATGCTCTGCAGAAAGTAGGAGACAGGCACACACTTCATAAATATGTTCCCCAGAAGGAGGTGAAGAGACAGCTGTCCTTAAGGGAGACAGAGAGGTACGGCATCATGAGGGAGATGGAGAATAAATATGGTACCATACAAGTTGTGGACAAATACGGCACTCTGAAGGAAGTGAGGAAATACAGTACGCTCCGAGAAGGGGATAAATACGCTACTCTCAGAGATGCAGGGAAGTATGCTACGGTCCGTGGCGGGGACAGATATGGCTTCCAGAGAGACCCAAGTGCAGAAAGGTCTCTGACTAAAATCAGCAGCATCAAGCTGCAGCCGGCTCAGGCCGCCGCTATCGCAGCAGCGGTGTCTGCATCTCGCCAGGGCCAGGCCAACCTCAATGTCCAAAATCCTGTGCAGGTCAATGGCTCGGGGTCCAAGGCAGGGGACCAGACTGGAGACTGCAGCCCGGCAGAAGTAGACAGCAGCCAGGCCATGGGTCAAGGAAAGTCCCCTGCACCGGTCCAGGAGCCAGAGAGAGGCCTGTCCAGGACCAACTCCATGCAGCAGCTGGAACACTGGGTCCGCACACACAGGACAAGAGGACTGGATGATGACTCAAGGAGGTGAGACTGACTGGCATGCGTATGTGTGCTTTCCTAATTGTACCGTTATTTCTGGAACCATTTGGGGAATTATAATGTCAAAAACTGTTTTGCAATTTCAATTCCACCCTCTGCATATGTCAATAGAGCAGAATGAGGTCGCCGAACAGTAAATAGTTTATGACCAAGTTTCCAACAGAGAGAAAGCAAAGCTGCTTTGCTGACAGATTTGGACCAACAATCTGTGGAGTTTCTATGAAGAAGCTTTCGCATCCAAATTAGTAATTAAAATTCTTGGCAATTAATTCCTAATCTTGCTATCATCTCTGATGTTCTATTTAGCCACAAACTTGGAGAGCATTCAGAGTCAGTTTCATTGTTTTGGTATCAGCAAGAAAATCTAGTTTAGTGTAAGTAGTAAAATGAAAATCAATAAATTACCCTAGAGCACAGAGGTGATGTATTTTTTAGTGTTCATGTCCCCTTCAAAGACCTGATTAGAGCAACGTATGGCTGCCTGGGTCCAGATATGTATTCCTTAAGTTCAACTACAGCTATAAGCACTGATCTTACATAAGGTGAAAGACCATTTCTAAATATATCTTGTAGTTTGACATTGTTATACTGTCGCATGTAGTCTTTATACACTCTACGTGTATTTGATATGAGAAAAGATCAGAAAGAAATATTTTTTATTTGCATTTTTACCTTCATCTTTACCTTCTGTGACACCAATTTAGATTTCCAAACAATGGATTATTAATAATAAATGATCCTGGTTGTCAACATCCCAATGAGAGTAAACTTTGTCATGGTCCAAACCAAAGTAGCATGGTCTGTTAGCGTCCTGTTATACTCCAAAACAGACACGGATGTGGAACAGAAGCAGTTCTGTTTATACTGCACTGCAGTTGGACATTCATAAACGTGCAATAGGTGTGTACAGTCTGCATGCACAGTCTCAGAGCAGCCTGGTCGCACGGAAAGGCATGTGAATGACACGATAATGTGCAAGGAAAAGGCGTATTATAGGAACACTGTTCTTGCTCTAAGTGTTCATTTGTACACCATGTAGTCTGTACTGACTGCAATGTACATGCATCCGCATAAATGCTACGCTCAGAGCTAGTGACGTAGAATAAAAAGGGATAAAGACGGGCGAGCAGGAGGGGAGGTGGATGGGTCCAGGGAGGGAGGATATCGCTAACCCTGTGGGGGGTACTACGGGAATATGAGGTACCGAGGTCCGTGTTACGAGCCATCCGGTCTTTGTATAACCAAAGTGAGAGCTGCGTTTGTATACTCGGCACAAAGTCAAACACGTTTCCGGTGGGTGTTGGCCTCGCCAGAATTGTCCCTTGACACCGATCCTGTTTGTGGTTTTCATGGACAAGTTCTCATGGCACAGCCGAGGGGAGGAGAGAGTCCGGTTTGGGGCCTTCAGAATTGTCTCTGCTCTTTGCAGATGTTGTGATTCTGGTGGCTTTATCAGACCGTGACCTTCAGCACACACTGGGGCGTTTTGCGGCCGAGTGTGAAGCGGTCGGGATGAGAGTCAGTACCTCCGAGTCTGAGGCCATGAGTCTCTGCCGGAAACCGGTGGACTGCTCCCTCCAGGTTGGGAGTGAGTCACTGCTGGACAGGCGGTTCGGTGCGGTGTCAGCAGTTTTGCGTGTGCTCTACCAGACCATTGTGGTCCAGAGGGAACTGAGCTGGAAGGCAAAGCTCTAGATTTACCGGTCCATCTATGTTCCAACCCTCACCTACGGTCATGAGCTTCGGGTAGTGACCCAAAGAATGAGATCGCGGATACAAGCGGCCAAAATGAGCTTCCTTCGTAGAGATAGGGTGAGGAGGTCAGACATCTGGAGGGAGTTCGGAGTAGACACACTGCTCCTTTGCATCAAAAGGGGCCAGATGAGGTGGTTCGGGCATCTGATCAGGATGCCTCCTGGACGCCTCCCTTTGGAGGTTTTCACCAGTAGGATGGGTACATCTGACTGGTGAAAACCAACTGCTGCCCCTGCGATAAGCGGAAGAAGATGGATGGATGGATGGATTCGTACAGTACTTACATACTGTGAAACATTACTCCTGCTGCTCATTAAATCCCTGTAGCCATCTGAAGGCAGCAGAACTGTATGTTGATGCATCTGCAGCCTCTGATTTGAGAAGTGAAGTCAGAGTGCAGTGCCATTATGTACTGCCATCCACTGTGTTTACCTTTTAATCATGTGGTGATTAGCGAGTACTCCCTTCTCATCAGTTTGTCTGTTTGCTCTCCCAGTGTTACGTCCTACCAGACCTTACCCAGGAACATGCCCAGCCACCGTGCTCAGATTGTGCCCCGCTACCCAGAGGGCTATCGCACGCTGCCCCGCAACAGCATGATGAGGCCCGACAGCATCTGCAGCGTGGCGGGCTCTGTGTACGACCGGGCCCTCCGTCCCGCCTCCACCACCACCGTCAGCACAGCGGAGAAGAGAAGGTCGATGAGGGATGACACCATGTGGCAGCTGTATGAGTGGCAGCAGAGGCAGGCCTTCTCCAGGCAGAGTATGGCTCTGCCAACAGGTACCGATACCACAGACAGATTCAATACTACTTCCTGTCCTGCTGTAAGAGCAATGACAGAGTACTTTCTCCATTCTAGCCTAGAGTCGGCTCAGAAAGCTAGGATATATAAACATATATAGAAAGCTCGGTATATAGCTTACTAACCCTCTGACATTTTGAACATCCTTGTCATGAAAAAAGAAAATCCAATGAAATGTCATTTGTGCTTTTTATTCATATTTTCTTAAGAATTCTTTTCCTTGCCATTCAAGTTTGCAAATTAGCGCTAGTAATGTGGCCTTGCTATTCTGTTAGCAACAATTTGAGATTGGGTCCAACCAGCCTTACCGGGCAAGTCTCTGAATCAGATTCCTTTTACTGGGTTCATTTGCTCTCAGCTCTGTTAGGAGGTGCCGTTTCTGTCAGGTTTCTTTTTCTAATGGAAGGTCTTCCCCCAGTTCAGTAGGTAAATCACAGTGTGTCTATGTGTCCAATCACTCTCATTTGATCCCAGTCAGTGGCTTTACAATAATATAATAAAATAATAATATAATAATAATAATGTCATAATATTTATCAGAGCAAGTCTTTTCACATTCATGCAGTTGATACTCAAATGTGTACTTTTAATAACCAATTAAAATGAAAATATAACAGAAAACAGATTGAAGTGCGTAGGTACACCACATGACATCTCTGTATTCCCCATCATGAACGTTCCTTCCTCAGACTCAGATGTGCCTCCAGATTAGAGCCTGTAAACAATAAGACACATTTTCTTAATATAGGATTGCAGCTCCATCTTTCATATGTCTCTAATATTGTGTTTTTTCACTACATTGACTTTGTAAGAAGACTGCCACCATCATTACTTTTATTTGTGTGTTGCAAATGAGGGGGACTGCCCATTGTTCCGAAAATACACACTCTCCGTGCGACTAGCAGAAGCGCTTGGTTAATTATTATGCAGAATACATCATCGGACCTTCCCGTCTTGTTGCCTTAAATGCCTTCATTGGTTGGGTTGGTTGGTTAGGTTTAGACATGAGGAGAGGGATTAGTTAGGGTTAGGGTAAGAATATCAGGGTAGGCCAACCAGAGGCAGAGTAGGGCGGGTCATGCCTTCATTGGTTGGGTTGGTTGGTTGGTTAGGTTTAGACATGAGGAGAGGGATTAGTTAGGGTTAGGGTAGGAATATCAGGGTAGGCCAACCAGAGGCAGAGTAGGCGGGTCATGCCTTCGCCATGGTAGGAAAATAATTAGCCATGTGCCGTAACAGCCTATTGGGGGCCGTCGGAACAATGGCATGGCACCCAAATAAGATCAGCCTAAAACGTGTTATTAGGCATTATTTTGTACCCCTCAATAACGTTATATCTTATGTCATCACTTTTTTTAATCACTTTTTGTTGAGTTGTTTTTTCTCTCTATTTTGAAACATAACTCAATTTCATGACCATCACAGAAAGTGCTGTAGACAAGGAAAGCTTCTTACTCCACTTGACTTTCTTTTCTCCTCCAGGTGTTGGGCTTCCAGCTGTGGGTCATTACGGCACCCTGCCCAGCACAAAGACCATGGGTAACATCTCCGAACATGCCGTGGCGCACTCCATCCCCACCTCGCCGTCTCATGGCTCCCTGGCTCTCTACAGCACCTTCTCCCCTCCTCGCCAGCAGGTCACTCACAACGCCAACAGCCCCCAATCTGAGGTGTCCTCACCCGTCTTCAGGGGGGACGTGACGCAGAACCACTGGCACAGGACACACCTCGCCAAGGTAGAGGGCATGGCACTGGAGATTGACTCAAATGATAAGTAAATATAGGTAATAAAATAGAGTTTCCTAGTGAACCTTTTAAGGAAAAATCAAGTATGAGAAGATGAGTTTTCCATATAAAAGGTGAAATGTGTAATACCTGGCCACCTGTTCCAAAGAAATGGGGGGCAACATTTCACCTGTACTACTGGGTCCATACACGCATTTACAGTCATGAGTTATTTAAAAAATGCCAGTTACTAACTAGCAGTTGAAAAAGAATACGCAAAATTCAACCAAACTGCTGAAACTCTGAGAGCCGTGCAAAATAACACCGCTATCTGATAATCTTCCCATGTGGCGTCGGCCTGTAGTTTAAGTTAGCCATCGGTGTGTTTACTATGACACTAATCGCAGGCTGTACGGTCCGTGTAGCCTACACTTCAAATCCAAAGTGGCAGAAACAAGAAAACCGCACCTTCGTCTCATTCCCCCTTGGCCAGGAGACCACTACCGCCGGGAGGAGAGCGGTTGGCACTCGGCAGCTTTGGAGACGGATGCCCAATCAGCGGCCACAGATACTTGAATTCAGCGAGTACAAACCCGAGCACCGGGAGTCAGCGGGCTGGTGGAGCGCTAGGTCTAACCTGTATCATAACAGAAAGATGGCTAATCTGGCGGAGAGGCAGGGCGGTCCCCTGGGATCAGACCCCCGGTGCTGGGGGTCCGTCTTCCGGAGGCGGGGGGGACGAGGCGAGGTTGCCAGTCGTTTTCTCTTTTCTGCCCCTTTGCATTTAATCCATTATTATTGACGAGCCCTTGGGGCGGCTCTACTTCTTGGTCCTCTCATGTTGGACTCAGAGTGACTCACTATCA
Source organism: Sebastes umbrosus (assembly GCF_015220745.1). Taxonomy (NCBI): domain Eukaryota; kingdom Metazoa; phylum Chordata; class Actinopteri; order Perciformes; family Sebastidae; genus Sebastes; species Sebastes umbrosus. Next base: position 80,087 of record NW_023618442.1, on the reverse strand, counting down.
CCTCTCAGAGGAACAAGTGGTATTACAAGACAGGACGGGCTGGTAGATATCTAGATATATCTGCAACCTAATACATTGACGTATTAACGCATTAACGTCAAAACAGTTTTTCTTCTCTCTCACATTCTTTTAATAATGTTATTATTAAAAACCCTAACCCTTTTTTTCTCATGGAGTCAGAAGTCTAGTTTTCTCTCAGAACACTTGAATTACAATATGCTGAAAGGTTATTATGGACTTTCTGTCCAATGATGCCAAAAATATACTGCGTACGGCAGGTTTAAGTCATTTTAAGTTAATCAAGAATACCTTAACTGAAATTAATTCAACTTTGATGAACCTTCTTCTGTCAGATTCACTCCATTCTCATCCCTCTCCGCCACAGTACGGCCACCCAGCTGACCGACGATCCATCGCAGCCGGCGTCCCTCCTCCGTCCATCACCCCGCAGTCCCTGCAAGGCAAGACGGTGAGTGTTCTCATGCACCCCTCTCCTCCCTCACACTCCATACTATGAGATTCAAACTGCTGCCCCCCCTGATTTCAGTAAACTCTTACAAAGAGTTCATAGAGTTTTGAGAGCATTTACACATATGAGAACCGCCACTGCCGTGCACTCATCGAAACACAACTCACACATCTATCTCAATGAAGCCTCTTATTGCTAGAAGGGCTTTTTTCACAAAAAGCCCTTCCAGGGACAGTTGTTGCAAATTAGCATCCGCTACAAGCACTATGATACTGGCATCAGATAACTGTTTTTAAGTTGTCTATGTACATTGTATTGGTCCCTATTAAATAAACCATGAATGAATGAATGAGTCTCTAGTCAGTGAAGTTAACGCCAACCACGACTGTTTCTTAACCCTACCTAAGTGGTTGTGTTGCCTAAACCTAACTTCCTGTGAAAATGGAAGCTTATTTTGAAAGGACACTATGCACAGGCGTATATTGACACGCCGTCCATGGTCCGTCCAAAAGTAACGCTAGACGGGTACCCCGTGCGTCATTCTCCGATGCAGAGGGGCGCTGACCAAACGGTGGAATTTAATGAGTTGTGAGTGAGACCGGATGGAACATACAGCGGATACAGAGCAACATTAGCATCTTAACTGCCGTCTGCCGTTTGGTGCTGGGCGGGTAGCGTACAGAGCATTCATCAGAGCTGCCGGTAAGACTGAACCAAATGAGATTGTACTAAAAAAGTGCAGTAAAACTAAAAAGCGTTGGGAGTAAGTAGGTGTTGACTTGTTAGCCAGAACCGCTTCATAAAGCATTAATATGTCTGTTAGCTTACTGTGGAGTTTTTCTGTGAATGAATCTGAAGTTTCAACCCTGCATCATACTGTAGAACTTCACTATACTGTACGACTCTCTCTTGTAGAAGAGATCTTGATCTCAATGAGATCACCTTAATAAATAAAGATGAACTGACGAGATAATCTAGATGTAAAAAGAAGAAATGTGAGGCTGGGGGCTGACATGTAGCAGTTGAACAGAAGCAACATAGTCATCGGCGTATAATATCTGTACAGGGTTAGAATCGTTTTTACCGGACAACTAATCATCAGTTGCAGTAGTTTCTCTCCTCTTAAAGGTCATCAGAGTCACAGCATCATGTGTAATTTCAACCAGTGGATGGGTGTGGTTGGTGTTCTCTCCTCTGTGTGTTGCTCTGTGCAGCCCGAGGAGCTGACCCTGCTCCTGATCAAGCTCCGCCGGCAGCAGGCGGAGCTCAACAGCCTGCGGGAACACACAGTAGCTCAGCTAATGGCCCTGGGTGTGGAGGGGCCCAACGCTAAGGTCAGCGCTGACTGTATACAGTATGTGTGTGTGCATGCACGCATTGTGCTTTCCCAGCCAAGCAGTCAAAATGCCATATTCTGTGTTTATGTGTATTCACAAGGGGAGGTTCCTTGCATGAGACTGTTAGTTTACTCAAAATGAAATAGCTTTCAGTGTGTTCTGAGAGAGTCTCTGAGCTAAAGACTGTACACTCACTGCGACTCAAGCTATTTGTTTTTGTGTTGGCAATTAAAGTCGAATGGTCCCCCACTTTGGTCCCGACTGAAATATCTCAACAACCGTTGCATGAATTGTCAAGAAATCCCACTCATCACCCCCAGAGGATGAAGTTATCCAGTGAAATAGCTTGACATCTAGCAGATACCTTGGCACATAATGTGGTTCAGACATTCTTTATTCCCATACGATGGATTCTTCTGACTTTAGTGGTTCGCTGACTTGCATCTAGGACCACCAACAGGTTGACATTTTCAGAAGAACTGCCATGAAATTTGATGCAGACGTTAATGTTGATGATTTGTAATCAATTTGGTAAACTTCTTCCAACACACTGAATGCCAAACGGCCCGTTGAACTGTGGCAATGCTTTAGTAAACATCTGAAAATATAACCACAAAAATAATACAGGACAATATTACAGGAACACAAGTATCATAGGAATTTACCTTGGGGATATGGAGGACCAGTACCACAGAACTTATAGCAGGATTCTTGGTACCAGTTACAACAAACCCAATAAGCTGTGTTCACAAGTGGGAAGTGAGGTCATGTCCCCCTGCCAGCTTCTGGCAGGTAAAAATCATAAAGCCTCATTGTGAGCTGATGAGTAAGACACACCTCCATGTGTCCTGGAGATAGGACACGTCTGTCCTCTCCATCCCCAGGTCAACAGTGCAGTTACCATAGCAGCAATGCAGGGGAACCAGATCATTCTAAATGATTGGCAGCAAGGTGTCGAACAGTAAACCCAAACTCCAACTTCAACAAAGTCACAAGTTCACTGTAGGCATCACATCAGGCTACTGATAGACATCACATCAGGCTACTGATAGACATCACAGTCACATGACATGTTTGACCAGTTGTAGGTGATGTCGTATTTGGAGACATTTTAATGTCAAATCTATCATTTGGCTCTATGAACTGTATGAAACTCAGTTTCATTTTGGAGTATTGATCTAGCATTAAGCATTGTTGGGGATTTATGGGCTTTCTTTTGCACCCATGTATGTGTGTGTTTGAGCATGTGTGTTTTTGTATGGGGGTGGGGGGGGGGGGGCACTACTCCTGTCCATGCATGTCGGCTTGAGGTCTCTGTGTGGTTGTGGATTTATAGGAGCTGATGCATCAAACAACTTGTCATCTGTTGTCTCTTTTGAGCTCGATGTACATCGTGAGTGGGCTGTTTTATTAACCAGATCAGTTCTTATTTGGAGGAAGTTCTTTCATAATGCATGTACAGTCGGTGTGCCAGACACACTATCTGGTATATCAGTTTTCAAAATTGTTCTGCAGACTTGCAGTGCAGTATGTTGTCATGTATCTTGGGTTTACTGCTTTAAATTTTGTAAATTTCGTGATCCATATTGCAGAGTATATACACAGTATACAGTATATACTGTATATATACTGGAAAAAGAAAGTTCGGAAACTTGTGTTTGGTGGATTATTTCTCTGTTGTTACAATACTAATTGGCATTGTATTTTACATCGTTGGAAAGCCTGTTTATCTACCTTCGCAACGATGTCCAACTTGTAAGGATCATGCATTTGTGGGATGAGCAGCACAGCTGATTATGTGGGGAGCGCCCAAGAACAATGTTCCAAAATGCTCTGCCAATGGTAAACAGTGTATTCTCATAAGGCTACCAGGAAGCCTGCAATGACTGCCCTTCACCGTCAGGCCCGTTTGCGCTGGTGTCGACAACACAGACAATGGAACCTGAACATGTGGGGGAATGTCATGTTCAGTGATGAGTCCAGGTTCTGTCTGCCAAAGTTGGGTGGCAGGGTCAAAGTATGGAGACGACGTGGAGAACGCTATGCTGATTGTTGCACCGATAGAGTAACAGCTTTTGGTGGGAGCAGTGTCATGGTGTGGGGGGGGCGGCATCTCCCTCACTGGCAAAACAAGGCTTGTCATCATTGAAGGCCATCTCAATGCAGGGAGATATCGGGATGAGATTCTGCAGCCAGTGATGATCCCATATCTCCACAATCTGGCACCTAACTTCATCCTCCAAGAAACAACGCCCCCCCCCTACAGAGCCAGGGTTATCACAGACTACCTCCACAATGTGGGAGTAGAGAGAATGGAACGGCCTGCCAAGAGTCCACACCTCAACCCAACTCAACATGTGGGATCAGGTTGTACGTGTTAGAGTGACCAACACAACCACGCTGGCTGACCTGCAACGAATCCTGGTTGAGGAATGGAACGCCATCCCACAGCAACGTGTGACCAGGTTGGTGACCAGCATGAGGAGGAGGTGCCAGGCTGTTGTGGCTGCGTATGGATCTTCCACCTCTACTGAGGCTCCTGACGGTGGATTAAATGAATAAAGTGTAAAATAGCCAATATGTCTTGTTTGTTCCTTGTTACTGATAGAGAGTTCAATCATCCAATCCACCAAACAACTCAAAACAAGAGTCAACACCAACAGGAGAATACACTGTTTACCATTGACAGAGCATTTTGGAACATTGTTCTTGGGCACTACCCACATAATCAGCTGTGCTGCTCATCCCACAAATGCATGATCCTTACAAGTTGGACATCATTGCGAAGGTAAATAAACAGGCTTTCCAACGATGTAAAATACAATGACCATTAGCATTGTAACAACAGAGAAATAATCCACCAAACATAAGTTTCCGAACTTTGTTTTTCCAGTTTATATAAAACGGCTTAACGATTTGCATGTGTTAAAAGCTAGCGAATATCATACATAGATATAACATCATGTTGTGATATGAGACTAGATTCTGTATCATGTTGAAATGGTGATAGTGTTTAAATATAGTTTTTCTTCCTGGTCTTGAAGACTGCATTGCTGTAAAGTCATTCATTTTCTCAACTTACTGGACTGAAGTGAACAGTGCAGTAGTAGAACAGTACTTTAGTCCTGGCTTTGTTTTGGCTGTAAATATCTACTGAATGTATCGGCCAGGCCTCCATGTACGATGTGTGTTATGAACAACACAGCACAGGATCCAGCTGCATGACTGTACAGTCATTCTGCTCTTCTGGATTCATGATTGTCAGCCACAGCTAATAGCTTTGCAGTGTTGGAAGCATACTTTCTGCCTCTTGTGTGACCACCTTGTGTAACCATGCTATAACCAGACAGAACGTTGATATTGTACAGATCCGAACGAACCCGGGATTATTATTCAATGATGTTTTTTTTACCGTTCGATGCCAAACCTTTTAAATTTCTTTCTCTCTACAAGATCTGTGCATGGCAATTAAAGAATAGTTACAGTTGGGGATTAGGACAAATGAACTATGGTTAAGGTTAGGAAAAACATGTTCCTCAAGTTTAGTCTCACTGAAAAATAAATATAATATGTATATATATATAATATAATAAGAAATAGATCATGAAAGATGCAGCGCTGCCTTGTAAATAGTGCTTTCTCATCACATTCTTTGCTTTCCCTTTTAATGATCTCTTCCTTCCTGTTGAAATGTGCTGTTGACTCCCTTCTTCCATCCTCTCCTGTCACCCTTGTCACTTTTCCTGCTTCTTCTCTTCCTCCTTCTGTGGCTACTGCAGACTGATGTTCTTTCTCATCATCTCCAGAGGAACCTTATTTACCTGGACAGCCAGGTGAGGACTTCCAAGCTTCCTCCTGTCTGTTTCCGTCTCTACTGACTCAGATTCAGTGCACCGGAACATTTAAACCCTTTATGAAAGCTAACATTGTAGACGACTCACATGCATGTACATTTATGATAATCTCTGTCCTGTCTATTTTTTTTGTTCATCTTTTTTCTTTACCTCTTTATTATTAATTAACCATTGAAGCAGACTGCACTTGCCCGCTGCTCTGGTGTGAATTTACATGAATAAATAGAAGACTATACTGTAGACTAACTACAGATAGCACAGAACTCAGCTGCCAGGCTTTTAACCAGAGTAAACAGGTTTGAACACATCACCCTCCGTACACTGGCTTCCAGTATGTTTTAGAATAGATTTTACAGTTCTTTTAATTACTTACAAGGCACAATATTTTCTGACTCCTCACTATATCTCAGATCTTTTATCCTTGTACGACTCTGCTTGTACTTTGAGATCTGCCGAGGGCATGGGCCTTTTATCTGCTTTAGTCTCTCGGCTGAAGACTGAGGGGGACAGAGCTTTGAGATAAGGGCCCCGAGGCTCTGGAACACCCTGCCCGAGGAAATTACACAGACTGAGTCAGTGGCTTCTTTTAAAGCTAAACTCAAAACGTACTTTTATCGCACTGCCCTCCCTGATTTCACCTGATTCTAGTTTTTATTCTGTTTTACAGGTTTTACTAGTTTTATTTGCATCTTGCTCTTTAGTACTTTTATTTTGTTATTAGCCTACCATGTATTTTGTTTTTATGTGAAGCACTTCGTAACTTTGTTTTGATAAGTGCTATATCAACCAAGTACCTCGTCCCGGGCTCAGACATTTCAGTGTTCTTCCTTCTCGCTCTCCACATGAGAGTTCGGAGGAATGGAACACAGTGACGTGACGTCCATCATCACAGGCGAACCCCTTGGGCCGGTCTTCCCAGGTCTATGTTGACCATCAAACAGATACTGGAACACCGAAGGACTGGAGCCCCAAAACACAGGAAGTTCTTGCATTTCGCCTTCCAGGGGATAGCCTACGAGTATAACAGACTACCGTTCAGCTATTTGCTGGCCCAAACAGAGAATCTGTGATTGTGAGCCTCAGAGCACCTATTGTCTCTGAAGGCTCTCCACATTCTGGGACTGGAGAACAGGGGGGCCGACCTCCTGTCAAGAGGCGGATCTCTGCCAGACGAATGGAGGCTTCCCCCTGAAGTGGTCAAGCAGATTTGGTCCTGGTTCGGGAGAGCGGAAGTGGATCTGTTTGCCATCCAACGCAACACCCACTGCCCGCTATTGTTCTCCCTGTCACAGCAAGATGACCCATCCCTGGTGGTGGACGCATTTGCACACATGCCATGGCCAAGAAAGCTGCTTTACGCCTATCCACCGCTCCATCTCATCCCTCCCCCACTGGAGAGAGTGAGGCAGGAGCAGTTGTCAGTCATTTTGATAGCACCAGGTCGTAGCTCGGCACCATGGTACGCAGAACTGACTCAGATGTTGGCAGCCCAGCCCTGGACCATCCCCCAGTTCTGGGGGGCCCTGTCTCAGGAGAAGGGGGCAATAGGCGCAATGCCCACTCTGGGCCCTCTGGTCACCCTCTTGAGGCTTGGCTCCTGAGAGGGACAGGCTGAGGAGGGCTGGACTGTCAAAGCGGCAAGAGCAGGATCCACCACTGCTTGCTGCAAGGCAAAGTGGTAAAGTGTTCCTCATTTAAGGCATTAAACACCTTGCTGCTTGCATTGACCTCACCTAAGAGAGTATGTGAACTGACTGCCATGTTGGTGCACCCCATTTTCTTGATGCTTTATGGAGACCACAGCAGGGCTACTCTCAATTTTTCTTCAATTGCAACCTGGGTTCATGTGCATCAAAGATAGCGGAACAATCCATTCACTTTTAGCCTGTTTATTCCAAATCACATACCATTTCCAAACCCGTGTCTTCAATAAATATTGTCCCTACTTCCAGTCAGTGCTTTGAAAAACACTCA
>NW_023618442.1:52453-67453 GCF_015220745.1 Sebastes umbrosus | reverse complement strand
AGTTCAGTCTGTGTGTGCTCTCATCATCATCACCATCATCAGCAGCAGCAGCGGTTCTGATCCAGTCACATGATCAACATCACATGATTTCCTTAGAATGAAACCAGCTGTGTTGACTGTCAACAGGCAGTGACGCTGCTGCCACTCAGTCCTCTCAAGGAGGGTGACAGCGTGCCCCCCCGCCCGCCCCTCCCCCACTACTACGACTCATCAGAGCGCCCCCCTCACGTGCCCCCCCACCACTCACACCCCGCTGGCCGCCTGCCCCCCCACACGCACCGCCCCGAGGATCGCAAGGCCGGCTCCAGGAACGGAGGTCACAGCGTAAGAACCACTGAACGCCTTCATGAGCTCCCATGTCTGCTCCCACGTCTGTCACTGTGACCTCCATCCTTCAGCACGCCAAGTCTCTGTATACATGTTCATCATCTTCACATCTCAAATCCACCTAAAGGCTGAATTAATATACACTGAGGAGACTCATTGAAATCCATGCTCCATGCAGCCGTCACCGTCTCTCACCTACAGTGAACCGTCGTGGTCTGCGTAAGATTGATTTGTGGATTTCCATTGTTGAGTGTGAGGGTAATGTTTGATTGTTTAGTTTTTCACGTGTGTTTTGAGTGTGTCTTGCTTCTACTTTGAGTGTGCTCATTCAAAAATACTTTTTATGGCCCTAGAGAACGTATGCCTGTACTATCACATGTAGAGGACTCTGAGAAGAAGTCCTAATATTTCATAAATAGATGCTGAAATACGACTTTATTCTTAAAATATTACAACTTTTCTTTGTAAAACTCTGAGTTTATTCACATAATAAAACACCTTTCTCACGAACTTTTCTTATAAAATGACAACTTTTTTCTAGAAATGTTAAAAACTTTTCCTCATTAAATTACAACATTAAAGTTTATAGTTTATAGTTAATAAACTACAACACCGATTACAAGAACAGATTACACTCAGTATCTGTAGCGAGCCTACTCTGATCTTTGACGTTAGATGTTTGTGCGGGGAAGTGATGTAATCGGTGGAGATTTCTTTCTCTTACTGCTACGTGAAAGTTAACAGTTAAAACTCTCAGGGGTCTATTGAGCCAATGCTCGGGGCCTGATGATCCAACTCAACAGTGTTAGGAGGATCACTCTTTACTTGTTTTAACAAAGGCTTGCATGAGCCATTCCATATCCATGTAGATCTCATCTGGCTACCAATAGCACCCCTGACAACGTATGGGTGTGTGGGTTTGTGTGTGCCCGACTGCCGCTACATGGTGTGTATTCTCTCCCACACAGCAAGCGCCAGACTACCGGCTGTATAAGAGCGAGCCTGAGCTGACCACGGTGAAGGAGGAAGGAGACGAGGCCAACAGTGAGGACAAGGACAAGACAGAGACCTCTGCTGAGAGTAAAGACACTGCAGCTTTAAAAGGTACTCAGTCACGTAAAGAGGATGCTCTCACACTTACTCAGTGTCCTCATCAATCTGTGTGACCCACCTCATCACATTATCATTAAATGATCATCATCATTGCCAACAATATACTGCCTACTGCAGCTTTAATATATTTGTAAAAGACGGGTAAGGTTGATCCATGCTTCTGTGACTGCACTAATCAAACGTATAGCTCCCTGATAAACAGCAATGATGTCCCTGAATGTCTCTCTTCTGTGAAATGAAGCATGTTAAATGTCCTGCCACAACATGTTTGTTTGCTAATGTGGAAGTGACAGTGTTCCCTGCCATCTCTCCAACAGTGCCCCTCTACCCGGTGGGCATCATTCCTCCCAGGACCAAATCTCCCATGAATCCCCCCGAGTCCTCCACCATCGCCTCTTACGTCACCCTGAGGAAGACCAAGAAGCCTGAATCCAGATCAGTGAGTTTTACCCACAGCATCGACAGACACAAAACATTGTTTACATCAAATGAACCAATTCAAATTCAACAGAAGTGTCAGAATGAGCCTAAAGGATCCCTGTGAACAGTCCTTTGAGTCCGAGCTCTTTAGATTCTTAATCTACAATGACATGTCCCCTTATCGGAGCAGGCAGTACCCCTTCAGGTTCACTGCCGTTCTTCACATCTCAGAGCTGAAAGTTGTTGTTCAATCTCTGTGTGGTGTTCTGAGTTGATTTAGCAGTTAAACATCCCGTCGTCTATTCCTCATTTCCTTTTTCACTGCAACATACAAAAGCTGTCTTTGTATTCTTTAATCCCAGTTGTTGAGGTTTCTGCTCCTGGTTCAGTCTTCAATCTATCCAGTAATCAACATGTAGCCTTCAACCACAGAGATACGGGTGGATGGAAACCTTAACTGGAGCAGGGAAAAGAAAACATTGAAAAGAGCAGCCATTTCCTGCACTGACCTTTCACATTAAAAGCCTTTCAGGGCCTCAACGATCATAATCCCTCCTTTGTTTATTGACAGTAGCCTAATACTGATACGTTCTATATTCTATACACTGCACCACCGCACCACTGAGATGAGGCAGACACCATACCTTACCATGCCTTACCATGCCTTACCATGCCTTACCATACCTTACCATACCTTACCATACCTTACCATGCCTTATCATACCTTACCATACCTTACCATACCATACCATGCCTTACCATACCTTACCATACCTTATCATACCTTACCATACCTTACCATACCTTACCATACCATACCATACCATACCTTACCATACCATAAACACTCACCCACGACCTAAAAACAAGACTAAGAACAAAGCCCATACATCCTGATAGTCCTGCCATGGTCAGGCAGTCAGGCATCATTCTCTGGGAAGTTCTAACATCTTCAGCATCTTTGATGGAAATTCAGCAATTTCTTTCTTTGGTTTGGATTAAAAGCGACAAAGAGAGCAAAAACATGGAGCCAGAGTTTACTGCAGACAGAAGACTGTAACCCTGAGTGTTGTCCTGTAGTAGTGTCCCAGGACCATACTGTAACCCTGAGTGTTGTCCTGTAGGAGCATCCCAGGAACAGACTGTAACCCTGAGTGTTGTCCTGTAGGAGCATCCCAGGAACAGACTGTAACCCTGAGTGTTGTCCTGTAGGAGCGTACCAGGAACAGACTGTAACCCTGAGTGTTGTCCTGTAGGAGCGTCCCAGGAACAGACTGTAACCCTGAGTGTTGTCCTGTAGGAGCGTACCAGGAACAGACTGTAACCCTGAGTGTTGTCCTGTAGGAGCGTACCAGGAACAGAATGTAACCCTGAGTGTTGTCCTGTAGGAGCGTACCAGGAACAGACTGTAACCCTGAGTGTTGTCCTGTAGTAGTGTCCCAGGACCATACTGTAACCCTGAGTGTTGTCCTGTAGGAGCATCCCAGGAACAGACTGTAACCCTGAGTGTTGTCCTGTAGGAGCATCCCAGGACCAGACTGTAACCCTGAGTGTTGTCCTGTAGTAGTGTCCCAGGAACAGACTGTAACCCTGAGTGTTGTCCTGTAGGAGCGTACCAGGAACAGAATGTAACCCTGAGTGTTGTCCTGTAGGAGTGTCCCAGGAACAGACTGTAACCCTGAGTGTTGTCCTGTAGGAGCGTACCAGGAACAGACTGTAACCCTGAGTGTTGTCCTGTAGGAGCGTCCCAGGAACAGACTGTAACCCTGAGTGTTGTCCTGTAGGAGCGTACCAGGAACAGAATGTAACCCTGAGTGTTGTCCTGTAGGAGCGTACCAGGAACAGAATGTAACCCTGAGTGTTGTCCTGTAGGAGCGTACCAGGAACAGAATGTAACCCTGAGTGTTATCCTGTAGGAGCGTACCAGGAACAGACTGTAACCCTGAGTGTTGTCCTGTAGTAGTGTCCCAGGACCATACTGTAACCCTGAGTGTTGTCCTGTAGGAGCATCCCAGGAACAGACTGTAACCCTGAGTGTTGTCCTGTAGGAGCGTACCAGGAACAGACTGTAACCCTGAGTGTTGTCCTGTAGGAGCGTACCAGGAACAGACTGTAACCCTGAGTGTTGTCCTGTAGGAGCGTACCAGGAACAGAATGTAACCCTGAGTGTTGTCCTGTAGGAGTGTCCCAGGACCATACTGTAACCCTGAGTGTTGTCCTGTAGGAGCATCCCAGGAACAGACTGTAACCCTGAGTGTTGTCCTGTAGGAGCATCCCAGGACCAGACTGTAACCCTGAGTGTTGTCCTGTAGGAGTGTCCCAGGAACAGACTGTAACCCTGAGTGTTGTCCTGTAGGAGCGTACCAGGAACAGAATGTAACCCTGAGTGTTGTCCTGTAGGAGTGTCCCAGGAACAGAATGTAACCCTGAGTGTTGTCCTGTAGGAGTGTCCCAGGAACAGACTGTAACCCTGAGTGTTGTCCTGTAGGAGCGTCCCAGGAACAGACTATAACCCTGAGTGTTGTCCTGTAGGAGCGTACCAGGAACAGACTGTAACCCTGAGTGTTGTCCTGTAGGAGCGTACCAGGAACAGAATGTAACCCTGAGTGTTGTCCTGTAGGAGTGTCCCAGGACCAGACTGTAACCCTGAGTGTTGTCCTGTAGGAGTGTCCCAGGAACAGACTGTAACCCTGAGTGTTGTCCTGTAGGAGCGTACCAGGAACAGAATGTAACCCTGAGTGTTGTCCTGTAGGAGCGTCCCAGGAACAGACTGTAACCCTGAGTGTTGTCCTGTAGGAGTGTCCCAGGAACAGACTGTAACCCTGAGTGTTGTCCTGTAGGAGCATCCCAGGAACAGACTGTAACCCTGAGTGTTGTCCTGTAGGAGCGTACCAGGAACAGACTGTAACCCTGAGTGTTGTCCTGTAGGAGCATCCCAAGAACAGAATGTAACCCTGAGTGTTGTCCTGTAGGAGCATCCCAGGAATAGAATGTAACCCTGAGTGTTGTCCTGTAGGAGCGTACCAGGAACAGACTGTAACCCTGAGTGTTGTCCTGTAGGAGCGTACCAGGAACAGACTGTAACCCTGAGTGTTGTCCTGTAGGAGCGTACCAGGAACAGACTGTAACCCTGAGTGTTGTCCTGTAGGAGCGTACCAGGAACAGACTGTAACCCTGAGTGTTGTCCTGTAGGAGCATCCCAGGAACAGAATGTAACCCTGAGTGTTGTCCTGTAGGAGCATCCCAGGAACAGACTGTAACCCTGAGTGTTGTCCTGTAGGAGCGTACCAGGAACAGACTGTAACCCTGAGTGTTGTCCTGTAGGAGCGTCCCAGGAACAGACTGTAACCCTGAGTGTTGTCCTGTAGGAGTGTCCCAGGAACAGACTGTAACCCTGAGTGTTGTCCTGTAGGAGCGTACCAGGAACAGACTGTAACCCTGAGTGTTGTCCTGTAGGAGCGTCCCAGGAACAGAATGTAACCCTGAGTGTTGTCCTGTAGGAGCGTACCAGGAACAGACTGTAACCCTGAGTGTTGTCCTGTAGGAGCGTACCAGGAACAGACTGTAACCCTGAGTGTTGTCCTGTAGGAGCGTCCCAGAAGAAGAATGTAACCCTGAGTGTTGTCCTGTAGGAGCGTCCCAGGAACAGAATGTAACCCTGAGTGTTGTCCTGTAGGAGCGTACCAGGAACAGACTGTAACCCTGAGTGTTGTCCTGTAGGAGCGTCCCAGGAACAGAATGTAACCCTGAGTGTTGTCCTGTAGGAGTGTCCCAGGAACAGACTGTAACCCTGAGTGTTGTCCTGTAGGAGCGTCCCAGGAACAGAATGTAACCCTGAGTGTTGTCCTGTAGGAGCGTCCCAGGAACAGACTGTAACCCTGAGTGTTGTCCTGTAGGAGCGTCCCAGGAACAGAATGTAACCCTGAGTGTTGTCCTGTAGGAGCGTACCAGGAACAGAATGTAACCCTGAGTGTTGTCCTGTAGGAGCGTCCCAGGAACAGACTGTAACCCTGAGTGTTGTCCTGTAGGAGCGTACCAGGAACAGAATGTAACCCTGAGTGTTGTCCTGTAGGAGCGTCCTAGGAACAGACTGTAACCCTGAGTGTTGTCCTGTAGGAGCGTACCAGGAACAGACTGTAACCCTGAGTGTTGTCCTGTAGGAGTGTCCCAGGAACAGAATGTAACCCTGAGTGTTGTCCTGTAGGAGCGTCCCAGGAACAGACTGTAACCCTGAGTGTTGTCCTGTAGGAGCGTCCCAGGAACAGAATGTAACCCTGAGTGTTGTCCTGTAGGAGCGTCCCAGGAACAGAATGTAACCCTGAGTGTTGTCCTGTAGGAGCGTCCCAGGAACAGAATGTAACCCTGAGTGTTGTCCTGTAGGAGCGTACCAGGAACAGACTGTAACCCTGAGTGTTGTCCTGTAGGAGCGTACCAGGAACAGACTGTAACCCTGAGTGTTGTCCTGTAGGAGCGTCCCAGGAGTGCCGTGGACCAGACGGGATTCGGGGAGCGAGAGGTCGGCAGAATGAGGATGAGTGTGGAGGAGCAGCTTGAGAGGATGAGGAGAAACCAGCAGGCCTCGTCGCTCCGAGAGAAGAAGAGAGAAACCCCATCCCGCTCGCCTTCCTTCAGCAAAGACAACCCTTTAATTATCCAGCAGGTGATGTCAGACAAACACACACACACACACACACACACACACACATACACACACATAGACGTAAGCCTTAACTACACCGCTTTAACTTAGAATCTATCTCTTGTGTTTACATTTCCCCTTTTCCTTGGGCCTTGAAAACTGCCAAATATTTGTTTGTGTGTGTGTGTGTGTGTGTGTGTGTGTGTGTGTGTGTGTGTGTGTGTGTGTGTGTGTGTGTGTGTGTGTGTGTGTGAGTGCATGCAGACCCGGGTGCAGACAGAGGGGGTCTGTGCAGACCCTGTGGAGCTGGAAGCAGCTCTGCAGCAGCTGAAGGTAGCTCACATGGAAAAGGACAGGACGGCTGCTGGGACTCACACAGAACGTGGACCACAGGTTAGGGGTTAGGGTTATGTATATATTATATTATATTATATATATATATAGGGTTATATAACCTATATATGTACTGCGATGCATGGTGTTTATATACCGTCATGAATACGGTGCAAACCTCATGCACATTTCTAATAATGACTGTACAAACAGCTCATGACAAGATTTTATTTCAACCTCCAGGAGATACATAGACTGGAGGAGGTGAAGAATGACAAGCGTGAGGACGTGCAGCGGGACGAGGACGTGACCCTGCAGAGTGTGAAGGAGCTGCAGGTTGAGGCCAACAGCATAAACAATGAGGTACTGTAGACGAGGCCTGCACAGCCGGGCTGCACGTAAAGGCTCGTCCTGATGTCATCACTTCCTGTTACAGCTTCTATTCATTTTCAGTTTTGCCTTTCCCTTGAAAGTTAAACATGTAATTCATTGACATGCTGTTAAAGGATGAGTCTGGTGTTATTCTTTATCAGTGCCAGGCCCGTTGGTTCCATAAATACAAAGCTTCAGTTTGATGTTAGTCAAACAGGAGGAAATGTGCATTTGTTGGGGACTATTTTCAGCTGTGGATTAATCCACATCTGTTTGAGTTTTTCTGGCAGCAGGACGGTGTATGTGTTTTAGACTTACTTACTACTACTACTACTACTACTACTTACTTTAATCTGGTGGCAAGTTAACATGTTGATCTCAGAGTCACTTTGAAGTCAAAGTCATGAGAGCAGTCGTTCACGGTTTCAACATTTCTGTGTTAGCCTACTTTCAACATTATAAAGTGTCGTTGAGTTGAATACTGCAGATAAACGTAAAGGTTGAACATGCACAGAAAGAGAGTTTAGAAATGGGTATCTTGTTACTTTAACACCTCCTTAGATCCCTTTAAAAAAGGTATTAACCCTAACCCAACCTTCATCTCTTGCATTGAAAGAGTCCTCCGACAGACACTGAGTGACCTCTCACTGAGGTAAACAGAGATCAGTAACGTTACTGCAGAGCTGGCTAGAGGCTCTAAAGAGTCCTCAGACACTGAGTGACCTCTCACTGAGGTAAACAGAGATCAGTAACGTTACTGCAGAGCTGGCTAGAGGCTCTAAAGAGTCCTCAGACACTGAGTGACCTCTCACTGAGGTAAACAGAGATCAGTAACGTTACTGCAGAGCTGGCTAGAGGCTCTAAAGAGTCCTCAGACACTGAGTGACCTCTCACTGAGGTAAACAGAGATCAGTAACGTTACTGCAGAGCTGGCTAGAGGCTCTAAAGAGTCCTCAGACACTGAGTGACCTCTCACTGAGGTAAACAGAGATCAGTAACGTTACTGCAGAGCTGGCTAGAGGCTCTAAAGAGTCCTCAGACACTGAGTGACCTCTCACTGAGGTAAACAGAGATCAGTAACGTTACTGCAGAGCTGGCTAGTGGCTCTAAAGAGTCCTCAGACACTGAGTGACCTCTCACTGAGGTAAACAGAGATCAGTAACGT
Organism: Sebastes umbrosus; assembly: GCF_015220745.1. NCBI lineage: Eukaryota > Metazoa > Chordata > Actinopteri > Perciformes > Sebastidae > Sebastes > Sebastes umbrosus. The sequence goes on along the minus strand of NW_023618442.1, from coordinate 59,084 downwards.
TACTGCAGAGCTGGCTAGAGGCTCTAAAGAGTCCTCAGACACTGAGTGACCTCTCACTGAGGCAAACAGAGATCAGTAACGTTACTGCAGAGCTGGCTAGAGGCTCTAAAGAGTCCTCAGACACTGAGTGACCTCTCACTGAGGCAAACAGAGATCAGTAACGTTACTGCAGAGCTGGCTAGAGGCTCTAAAGAGTCCTCAGACACTGAGTGACCTCTCACTGAGGTAAACAGAGATCAGTAACGTTACTGCAGAGCTGGCTAGAGGCTCTAAAGAGTCCTCAGACACTGAGTGACCTCTCACTGAGGTAAACAGAGATCAGTAACGTTACTGCAGAGCTGGCTAGTGGCTCTAAAGAGTCCTCAGACACTGAGTGACCTCTCACTGAGGTAAACAGAGATCAGTAACGTTACTGCAGAGCTGGCTAGAGGCTCTAAAGAGTCCTCAGACACTGAGTGACCTCTCACTGAGGTAAACAGAGATCAGTAACGTTACTGCAGAGCTGGCTAGAGGCTCTAAAGAGTCCTCAGACAGGACCTGAGTCCAGCTGCAGCTGACTGTCTCTGATCACCTTGCTAGTTGTTTAGAGTTTAGGAGAAACTCCACCGGAATATTCCATACATTGTTAGCCAGGTCATGTTGCAGGTCCCGCAGGTTTAATAGGAATTCCCTGGAACAGGCTGTTGATCATGTAGATTGTCCTCAGGTACCCAGCCGAAGGTGGTCTGTAGTCCGAGTGACAAGCAGCATGAAATCCCAAACAGTTTGTGTACATCCCTGGCTCATGGAGTTGAAGGGGTTGATAAAAGTAATAAAGGTAGCAGCAATGTGTGTGTTAAAAAGAACAAACATAAAAGAACACAAAACACTGATTTTAAAAAACAATAAAATTCCATAAATATCAACAAACAACCAACAAACAGTATGGCAGCACCCTGGTGCCCCGCAGCCATCGAACCCTCGACTGAACACACCACCTTCATTCTGCAGCAGAGACAGAACAACATTTACTGAACTTATTTATTCATTACTTCATTTCTCCCAGTCATTTGTTGTTTTACATTTCTTTTATTTAGAATTTTTCTATTTTGTCATCCATCTGCTTATATATTTTCTGAAGTGACTAATTTCCTCATGTATTTATAATTGTTGTTGTTCTCACTGTATGAAACAACACTGATTGCACACTTGAAAGCACAATCCTTAACTGCTTAGTCGTGGAGTTACAGTTTGCTTTGAATAAAGACAACTGAAGTAAATCCTTATATGTATTTCCCAGCACATCGCAGCCATGCGAAGCTAAACTCTGTGTTTTCTAAGTGTTTGTGTGTTGTGTTTCAGCTGTGTGAACGCCAGAGGGTGGTGATTCTGGACCTGGGAACAGAGCCTCAGCATGTGGAGATCGTAAACCTTCAGCCTTTTGAGGATGACGAAAGCAGAGAGCAAGATCTGACCAGCTCGCCAACAAACACCACCACTGAAAACAGGTGTGTGTGTGTGTGTGTGTGTGTGTGCACATGCGCTAAGATCACCCATAGGTATCCATTAGCGAGAGACAAAATATACGGCTACTGTGTTGGGTCATTGATCCACTTCGTGGACAGGAGACAACTGAAGGGACGGACTGATCAACCTTAATTTATGAAGATTAAATGATCAGGTTCAGACAGATTAAACATGTCTATAGAACAAAAGTTTCTTAAACAAGAAATAAATATATACAAACTTGTCAAAATTATAATCCAAACACATGTCAAATTGTATTGACATCTATGGGCTCTCATGTATTCTATACGTCAGGTTAGAGCCTGATGTCTGTGCACGTCCCTGCAGAGTGTGACCCGTTCTGTTCTGTTGATTGCAGCTTCCAGACTCCTGAGCCTGAGACGCCGAGCCCAGAGCCGAGGGAGGAGGAACCAGATGTGATGCAACAAACCACCAGAGAGGAGAAGCTGGTGAAGAGATTGGATTCTTCCAACCAGCTAACAGCAGATGACAAGAAACCCAACAACAACAACAACAATGTGTTGGCTTGTAAGTGAAGACTCCCTCCATCACATGTGACCTTCAGTTGAATCTCAGACCACGTAAACACGAAGAGCTTCTGCTGCACTTGCTCACCAATTTCAATACAGAATTGAAATAACTTTCCATTTTGAAAATCTCTCTTTTGCATTGAAATTCGCTCTGATATTATAGCATGTTGAAATATTGAAGGGCTGTAGCTAAGATTTAGGTGACAGAGATCATATCTTCCACAATATTTCTGGGTTGATGACATATAGAAAGAGTTATCATTCTCCGATTACACATTATTGGGCCAAGTTTCATGATTCTAGCTCATTCCAGCTCACGGCAATTTGAGCCGCAACATAAGACAACAACAACAACAAATAATAATAATAACAATAATAATAATAAACCGGCTTAAACTCAATCGGGTTCTGCCTCTTCAGGGACCTGTACTACAAAGCAGGATTTGTGGTTAGCGAGGTAACTTCAGGGTTAACCCTTCAGGGTTTTCAGTCCTATGAAGGTGGTTCACTTCTTACCAGGGTAGATCACCATGGCAACTGATGCTGAACAGCTGAGGTCTGTACTACGAAGCCAGTTCAACATACCCAGGGTATCTTCTCTTTATCTGGCTTCACTAACTCTAACAACAGAGATCACGCTAAACGGTCCTACGACGCTGGTTATCAACTCAGTGAACCAACCCAGAGTTTCTCAGTCTGGCTGTGAGCGCGTTCACATGAACGGGGAGGAGTTAGCAGCATCTGACCAATCACAGACATGGACAAGTCTACTGACCAATCACAGACATGGACAAGTCTACTGACCAATCACAGACATGGACAAGTCTACTGACCAATCACAGACATGGACCAGTCTACTGACCAATCACAGACATGGACTAGTCTACTGACCAATCACAGACATGGACTAGTCTACAGACCAATCACAGACATGGACTAGTCTACAGACCAATCACAGACATGGACTAGTCTACAGACCAATCACAGATATGGACTAGTCTACAGACCAATCACAGATATGGACTAGTCTACAGACCAATCACAGACATGGACTAGTCTACTGACCAATCACAGACATGGACTAATCTACTGACCAATCACAGACATGGACTAGTCTACAGACCAATCACAGACATGGACTAGTCTACAGACCAATCACAGATATGGACAAGTCTACTGACCAATCACAGACATGGACTAATCTACTGACCAATCACAGACATGGACTAGTCTACTGACCAATCACAGACATGGACAAGTCTACTGACCAATCACAGACATGGACAAGTCTACTGACCAATCACAGACATGGACCAGTCTACTGACCAATCACAGACATGGACTAGTCTACTGACCAATCACAGACATGGACTAGTCTACAGACCAATCACAGACATGGACTAGTCTACAGACCAATCACAGACATGGACTAGTCTACAGACCAATCACAGATATGGACTAGTCTACAGACCAATCACAGATATGGACTAGTCTACAGACCAATCACAGACATGGACTAGTCTACTGACCAATCACAGACATGGACTAATCTACTGACCAATCACAGACATGGACTAGTCTACAGACCAATCACAGACATGGACTAGTCTACAGACCAATCACAGATATGGACAAGTCTACTGACCAATCACAGACATGGACTAATCTACTGACCAATCACAGACATGGACTAGTCTACTGACCAATCACAGACATGGACTAGTCTACTGACCAATCACAGATATGGACTAGTCTACAGACCAATCACAGACATGGACTAGTCTACAGACCAATCACAGACATGGACTAGTCTACAGACCAATCACAGACATGGACTAGTCTACTGACCAATCACAGACATGGACTAGTCTACAGACCAATCACAGACATGGACTAGTCTACTGACCAATCACAGACATGGACTAGTCTACAGACCAATTACAGACATGGACTAGTCTACTGACCAATCACAGACATGGACTAGTCTACTGACCAATCACAGACATGGACTAGTCTACTGACCAATCACAGACATGAACTAGTCTACTGACCAATCACAGACATGGACTAGTCTACTGACCAATCACAGACATGGACTAGTCTACAGACCAATCACAGACATGGACTAGTCTACTGACCAATCACAGACATGGACTAGTCTACTGACCAATCACTCTTTGATAGAAAGAGGCGTAATGTGTAACACAACAGCGTTGGCGTCTAGTGTGTGTGTGTGTAGTCCCGCCATGCCGGCTGTCCCTTTTACACAGACGCCGGCTCGGCTTTGTGACTATCCCTGCTGCCGGCTCAGCGGCGGAACAACTCTGTCCCCGTTCCACCTCTGTACCTTTCATACAGAACAGTGAGACGGAATAACGGTGCAACAATCCCGCCTTAAACAGGCTGAGAAAGGGGCTTGTGTGTGGGTCATCTTGGCAAAATGTGGTCCTGGAGACACCTACTGTAGCAGGAACTACCACAGTAGTTCCTGGAGACACCTACTGTAACAGGAACTACCGCAGTAGTTCCTGGAGACACCTACTGTAACAGGAACTACCACAGTAGTTCCTGGAGACACCTACTGTAGCAGGAACTACCATAGTAGTTCCTGGAAACACTTACTGTAGCAGGAACTACCACAGTAGGTCCTGGAGACACCTACTGTAGCAGGAACTACCACAGTAGGTCCTGGAGACACCTACTGTAGCAGGAACTACCACAGTAGTTCCTGGAGACACCTACTGTAGCAGGAACTACCACTACCTCTTCCACAGTAGAGGTTTGGAATACTTTGCCAGGTGTTTATTTATCATTTATATAGATTTTGTCACGAAACTTTACAGGTGTGTAATTGAGATCAAAATGAAGGCCGAGTTGGAAGATGGGTGTGGTCCGAGCGAGGGCGTCAGAAGTAGGGGGGTTGGGAGTGGGGAAGGGGCTGTTGCCCCCCCACTTCACGCCTCTGGTGCGATTTGGCATCACTGCTGGTGTGATCCTATCGCAAGATGGTCTCTAGTGTATTTTATGCTTCTATAACTGTTCTGTATCTGTATTTGTTTTAAACTTGAATTTAATCAGCGGTGACTTTTAATCACATTCTCTTAATTCCATTCTCCCTCTCTTCTCCCTCTCTTCTCTTCTTCTCCTCCCTGCAGCGCAGACATTCACCTTGGTGAGCAGTGACACATGAGCGACGCCGGCCTCCACGAGCACACTGGCGTCCCGTAAAGCCCAAATGTAGCCTGCCTGCACAGAGCATGCTCCACGGCTTCCTGCATTTACAACAGGACTATTTTGATACTACTGTTACATGCCCACAAGGAGACTGAGACTGAGAGGATGACTGCCCTGCAACTGGAACTGACTGACAACACACAGACGGGCCGCCATCACCTCCAGACAGATAGAAAGGCACATGTACTGTATCTTTAACACCTGTTGGATCTGTCCCGGAGCAAAACAGCAATCTCTGGAGTCAGATTTGTCTCAAAACATTTCTGCATAAAAATAAGATTGTGAAATGGTGAAGTCATAAAAAAGTTACACACTATGTCTGTTTTAGCTGAAATATACCTGCCCACCCCAGAAATGTTCCTTGGAGTCTGGATTCCCGATGAGTCTCCAGCTGTGAATTAACAGGCAGCCCTATTAGGTCCATCGTTGAAAAGAAAGTGGTAGACCAAGGAATATGGGACTAACTCAAGTCTCAACTGATTTTTGAAAAATACAGGAATTTCCTAAAGAAAACAATATAGATATATATAAACTGATGCTAAAACAATCCCTCTCAATCATCTCTTCTGACCCTCTAGCAGTGTATCTACAGAGACGCTGCAGACCTCTGCCTGGATCTCCTCTTACTTCTTATTTAGCCGTGTTCGGGATGTTTCTTGGTTTTATTTCTCTGATTCACTGCTTTGTTCTCACTAACGCCGCTCCCTCTCTTCATTCACTCTATAGCTCGCTCCGACATCGCTGCTCTCTCTCTCTGTCTCTCTCTCTAGTTTGAGAAGGGGGGGTTGTTGTACAGGGCTTGTTCTGTGTCTGTTTCAGCCACTTTTATATATGTTTTAGAAAGGCTGAACTTCTTTTGAAAAAGAAGATTGTTTTTACAGTTTTTACTATTTGTTATCCTCTATAGTCTGAAATGTTAATGGAGGGTGGCTGCCCTGTACGACAACAGTCTGATGTGTTGACCACAGGAGCAGTTAGAATGGACCATGTCTACACAGGCTGTGTATTAAGCAGCATGTTAGCAGAGTAGCACCTTCAGTCCTCCTTATTGCACCCAACCACAGTATTGAGTGTCGCTCATCAACGTTTTGGCAGCACTTAGAGTCCAACCCACAATCATTATAGTTACATGCATAAAACTGAAGAAAACAGACTTGAAGTGTAGAAATATGCTTCAGGTCACAGCTACATGTGTGTAGTGTGAGTAAAGCAGCTGTTACGCAGCCTGGGTAGACCGCTAGATTGATTCAAACAGCAGTGTGTCTTTTCCAACAGATGAGCGTGGGATGGACGACGTCTGAATGCGTCTGTGTAGACATGCCTTTTAAAGCCCCTGCAAGCCAGGTCCAGACTGAAATCAT
>NW_023618442.1:42453-47453 GCF_015220745.1 Sebastes umbrosus | reverse complement strand
CTGTAATATTTTCTATGCTTAATTAAGCTGTGGTGAGATTATAAGAATATATAATTATTGTAGTCTTGAAGATCATTTTGGGGATATCCTGTTAGAGGTGCATTTTATATCCATAATATAGATTATATCCATATAGATAAACTACAAGTCTTCATCTACAGATGTCGTCGTTGGGTTTAACTTTCTTTATTTCTTTACTGCTTTCACAAATAAAATTAACTTGAACAAAAAGACTCTGAAGTGTTTTTTCTTTCTGCTTCTTTAAAACTTTTTGGTAACACTTCATTTTACGGGTTCGCAAATTTCATGGTAATTAGGACTATTTGAAATGTCTTTGGAATTACTGCCAAATTACTCCAATATTTACCTCCAAAAGTATCGAAAATTACTTTATTATAAACTTTATTTAATAATTATATGCTGAAATAGCATATAATGGTTAAAATATGGCCCTGAGGCTTGAAACCTAACCCTAGCCCGATCTTCATCGGAGCTGGAAAATCAAAACTAATTGTTGCCCCAGGGCAAGTTGTCCTGCCCCTGATTTCCATGTTGGCTGATTTCCTGGTCTACTACCAGTTTCCTGCTGGTTCTGCTCAGAATAAATATGTTTTGGTTAATATTTACACGTTCAGATCAATATAAACACACAGTATGTTGATATTTACATGTTTCAGATCAATATAAACACACAGTATGTTGATATTTACATGTTCAGATCAATATAAACACACAGTATGTTAATATTTACATGTTCAGATCAATATAAACACACAGTATGTTAATATTTACATGTTCAGATCAATATAAACACACAGTATGTTAATATTTACATGTTCAGATCAATATAAACACACAGTATGTTGATATTTACATGTTTAGATCAATATAAACACACAGTATGTTGATATTTACATGTTTAGATCAATATAAACACACAGTATGTTGATATTTACATGTTTAGATCAATATAAACACACAGTATGTTGATATTTACATGTTTAGATCAATATAAACACACAGTATGTTGTGTAACTTTAAATAGGTTGGTTGCAGTGTACTTGGTGAGGCAGGTGGTTTACTTTGAGTACAACCTTTATTGGTTAATTTAATTGTCTGTAATTGGTTGTTTATGTGTCATGTCACTTTCCCTGGTTGTGATTGGCTGAGGGGCTGTGGGGGCGGGATTGGTGAGGAGCGGCGGGACGGAGGAGATGGAGAAAAGCTAGTGGAACAGAAATAGATGTAGTAATTAGAGATGTAGTAATTAGAGATATAGTAATCAGAGATGTAGTAATCAGAGATGTAGTAATTAGAGATGTAGTAATCAGAGATGTAGTAATCAGAGATGTAGTAATTAGAGATGTAGTAATCAGAGATGTAGTAATCAGAGATGTAGTAATTAGAGATGTAGTAATCAGAGATGTAGTAATTAGAGATGTAGTAATCAGAGATGTAGTAATCAGAGATGTAATCAGAGATGTAGTAATCAGAGATGTAGTAATTAGAGATGTAGTAATCAGAGATGTAGTAATCAGAGATGTAGTAATCAGAGATGTAGTAATTAGAGATGTAGTAATCAGAGATGTAGTAATTAGAGATGTAGTAATCAGAGATGTAGTAATCAGAGATGTAGTAATTAGAGATGTAGTAATCAGAGATGTAGTAATCAGAGATGTAATCAGAGATGTAGTAATCAGAGATGTAGTAATTAGAGATGTAGTAATTAGAGATGTAGTAATTAGTCTAATCGGGTGCAGTGTCACATTATAATTAACATTACAGCTGGCAAAAACAAACATGGGGTTGTGATTATAAAATGAAACTGAAAAAGAAGAAGATGAAGAAGAAAGCGACAGGTTGATGGCGATATGTGATGCAGCGTGTTGCCTGTATGTGTGAACATGTGTTTAGCATGTCATTATGGTATAATTCCCCGTCTCTGCTTTCTAATCTTGTTCTCCCTGCAGTCTTAAGAGATCACCGTGGAGTCGGGGATGTGAGTGTATATATAGATTGTTGACTGGAGGAAAATGTGGTTTTCATGTCTGTCTGCTCTTTTTTTTTCATCAGCGCTTGTTGCTGTAACTGCAGGAGTGGAAATAATAAATTACATTTCATCTTTTTTTTGTGTGTGTGTATTTATGTATAATTTATTTTTACTTAAGTTTTTTTTTTTATCCCAAGTATTGTACTTTGCTGCATTTCAAGTTGCATCCTGAATAAAAAAAAAGTTTATAAAACCTGCCATAGTTTAGGTAAAAAGAAAAGAAAAGTGTCATCTTAATTAATCAGAGTAATGTACCACCCAGGGCGGCTGTGGCTCAGAGGGTAGAGCAGGTCGATCCCCGTCTCCTCCGGGTCACATGTCGACGTGTCCTTGAGCAAGACACTTAACCCCAAAATTGCTCCCGAAGGCATAGCCATCGGCGTGTGAATGAGTATTTAGATAACATCCTGATGGGCAATGAATGTGTGTGTGAATGCTGAGTGACACAAATCAAACACACCCATGATGTCATGTGATCTTCAGGTGCATGCTGGATCTTTCTAACATGCTCAATGCTAAAATGCTGGATCCTCCAGGTGGCTTCTGCTTTCACTGGCACATGGGAGAAGTTTGCAAGAAAGGGTTTATTTGAACCCAAACCATGATCATTTCCTAAACATAACAAAGTAGGTTTGTTGTCTAAATCGAAAGAGGATTTCTGGAAGAAACTTCTCCCAGAACTTTTAACTTCAATGAGGTGTTTGAGGCCTTTCTGCTGTTTATGATTGCAGAGCCTCATTCAGCTCAAAGTGTTTGAACACTTTGAGGAGCATGCAGTGGGACAGAGACACTGGGACTGGTTATACTGGAACATAGAGGTTGTGTGGATATTATGGACTGAGAATGAAGGAGCAGAGTAGTTGAACCTGCAGCAGATTGAGGAGGACTTCGCTCTGCACAAGACTCACAGAATGACATTCAGACAGGTGAGTGCAACAAAAAGTTATTTATCAGAGGAGCACGTCAATCATAGTGCTTGTGTCTGCACATGTGCAAGAACTGCTGCTGCTGCTTTTTGCTTTAATGTGTGTTCGTGGCTGCAGCTGCTGTGGAGTTTATATTGTTCATATACATGTCTATGTTGTTTGCTTTGGTGATGTTATATTCTGCTGTTGATTCTACAAGAAGTGACATGCTATTTGATTTCTGCAGCTTAATATTGCTTATGGCACCTGCTGCGGTGTCTTTTTATTTGTTTCATTTTTATTTAATTGTCTGGGTTTTGTCTCTTTTCTGGTTAATTCTAGGAAAACTCACACTGAGGAAGGCAGTTGTATAATTGGTCATCAGTTGTGTTCAAGGAATATATTGTTGGTGTGGACGTAAGGGCTTTGTGGTGTGATGTGTATACGTTGACAAGTTATTGCACTATTTTGTAGCCTAAACAGGTTCTTTAATTTAATACGTCTATCATATAACATCATCATATACACTTTTTTATTTACCCTCCCTCCACTAATACCTTTCTCAAAATGTAACGCAGTGACATTTACTCAGAGTACATTTTAACTGACTTTTTACTTGTATCTACATACATATATTAATACATGTTTAACTTCTACTTTAATTACTTTTAAAGCAACAGTACTTTTACTTGAGTTAAGTATTCTCTCTCCATCCCTGTGTAAGTGTCACACAGGCTTAGTCCAATAATGATCCATAGAAAATTTGGTAGAAATCGGACCAACGGCTTAGGAGGAGATGTCAAAAAGTGTTTTTCAAAAAATCCAATATGGCGGAAAATCTAGTTAGGCGGACTTTAGTGGTCCCAGAGGCTTTATTGTAGATCACACGGAGCTGCACATGTGTGTCAAGTTTCAAGTCTGTCGGACTTACCGTGTGCGGGGTGTGGCCTTTCCAAAATCGCATGTTTGGGCGTTAATACAGCGCCACCATGTGGCCGATTGGGGTCATAGTTCTTGAGAAGCACATGCACATCATTTGCAGTTATTGTGCCAAGTTTCATTTTTCTCGCTCATTCCAGCTCACGGCAAATTGAGCCGCGGCATAAGACAACAAAGAATAATAAACCAGCACAAACTCTTGAGAGTTTTGGCGCCCCCTATGGGTCAAATGGAAAATGCTTTGGTTACGCCTATTCCAAACACGTACTGAAGATATCTACCAAGATTTATGATGATTTGACTAATGGTCCATGAATTATGGCCAATTTCCTGCTAAGCTCCGACCATTGAAAAGTTTGTTGGTCAACAGATTCATAACGCAATGAGGTATCAACACGCTTTATGCAACTTTAGATGACATTAGTCCAATAATGATCCACAGAAATTTGGTAGCAATCGGACCAACGGTTTAGGAGGAGATGTCAAAAATGCGTTTTTCAAAAAATCCAATATGGCGGAAAATATTGCCAGGCGGACTTTAGTGGTCCCAGAGGCTTTATTGTAGATCACACGAAGCTGCACATGTCTGTCAAGTTTCAAGCCTTCGCGCTCAAAGCGCCCCCCTAGTCGCCGATTTGAATGAAACTTTCAGCGGATGTTTCAGCTACTCTTGTGAACATATGCTGCAAGTTTGGAGATGATGGGCCAAGGCTTGGGAAGTTAGGTCTACTGATGTGCTGAGCCCTGCCCTCTTAACGTTCATTGGTCAACAGATTCATAACGCAATGAGGTATCAACACGCTTTATGCAACTTTAGATGACATTAGTCCAATAATGATCCATAGAAAATTTGGTAGAAATCGGACCAACGGCTCTTAGGAGATGTCAAAAAGTGTTTTTCAAAAAATCCAATATGGCGGAAAATCTAGTTAGGCGGACTTTAGTGGTCCCAGAGGCTTTATTGTAGATCACACGGAGCTGCACATGTGTGTCAAGTTTCAAGTCTGTCGGACTTACCGTGTGCGGGGCGTGTGCCTTTCCAAAATCGCATGTTTGGGCGTTAATTACAGCGCCACCATGTCTACACCATGTGTATCTATCTATCT
>NW_023618442.1:20000-42253 GCF_015220745.1 Sebastes umbrosus | reverse complement strand
AAAATTTGAATTTACAAAACTCTGAAAACTAAATACTGTGTTTTTGGTTAAATGTTGAAAACATTAACTCATGCTTGACTAGTTCAATAATTAACCATCTTTACTGAACAAAGAGTGGTGACTAGAAAAACCTTCATCATCTATCTATATAGATCCTATAGATATATCTATATATAGGATCTGTTTGATACGAGCGTACGATGTGAGAACTAGATTAACGGATATATTATCAATATTTCATCATTATGTTGATGCAACAGAATCCTGGTGCAGTTATGTTTCTGTTCAAACAGATGTCCTGTTGTAAATTAATAGAATTTAAATGTAATAATTGTAGGAGACAGTTTGTGTTGAACTGACCCTGATCGACGATGAAGCGAAGTTTCTGGACTGTGGCCAGATTTCCACTAACTCTGTAGATCCCGTCGACCTCCAGACCTGAAACCATAAACACACAGTCGATGAAACAAAACCCAAACGGACTTCAGTCTGTAGAAATACTGATCTAAAGAAGATCTAACCCTAACCCTCATCTGGCAGGTGTGCTCTGTACTAAGAGTGGGAGGGGGTTAACCCTAACACCGTATTACTTAGTAGGAAGTGTTTTACCTTTCATCAGCGGCCGTTAGTCAACCTACCTCGCTTCTCAATGGCGTCCAAACAGATCTGAGCGAACCTCGGCACTGTGGTTCCTTCACGTTCACAGAGTGTCAACAGATGGCAGCCGAAAACCCGATCTGAGATGGAAATTAGAACATTAACATCAATCAGTACCACAGACAGCATATGACTGGTATAGATTTCACCTTGTTTCACCTTGTTTCACCTTGTTTCAACTTGTTTCACTTTGTTTCAACTTGTTTCACCTTGTTTAACCTTGTTTCACTTTGTTTAACCTCGTTTCAACTTGTTTAACCTCGTTTCAACTTGTTTCACCTTGTTTCACCTTGTTTCACTTTGTTTAACCTCGTTTCAACTTGTTTCAACTTGTTTCAACTTGTTTAACCTTGTTTCAACTTGTTTAACCTTGTTTCAACTTGTTTCACCTTGTTTCAACTTGTTTAACCTCGTTTCAACTTGTTTCACCTTGTTTAACCTTGTTCAACTTGTTTCAACTTGTTTCAACTTGTTTAACCTCGTTTCAACTTGTTTCACTTTGTTTCAACTTGTTTAACCTCTTTTCAACTTGTTTCACCTTGTTTCAACTTGTTTAACCTCGTTTCAACTTGTTTCACCTTGTTTAACCTTGTTCAACTTGTTTCAACTTGTTTCAACTTGTTTAACCTCGTTTCAACTTGTTTCACCTTGTTTAACCTTGTTTCACTTTGTTTCACCTTGTTTCAACTTGTTTCACCTTGTTTAACCTAGTTTCAACTTGTTTCAACTTGTTTAACCTCGTTTCAACTTGTTTCACCTTGTTTCAACTTGTTTAACCTCGTTTCAACTTGTTTCACCTTGTTTCAACTTGTTTAACCTCGTTTCAACTTGTTTCACCTTGTTTAACCTTGTTTCAACTTGTTTAACCTTGTTTCACTTTGTTTCACTTTGTTTCACCTTGTTTAACCTTGTTTCAACTTGTTTCAACTTGTTTAACCTCGTTTCAACTTGTTTCACCTTGTTTCAACTTGTTTCACCTTGTTTCACCTTGTTTCACTTTGTTTCACTTTGTTTCACTTTGTTTCACCTTGTTTCAACTTGATGTTGTCATCATGGCATAATGTGGTCCTACCATGTGGACACCTACTGTAGCAGAAACTACCACAGAGGAGGTTTTGAGTTTTTTTTTTTTTTTTTTTAAAGTTAGGTTTGTGTACTTTGCCAGGTGTTTATATGTCTGTCTGTCTATCTGTAGACAACTTTTGTCAATGCGATAGCGTCACAACCGTGCAAGATCATGAAAGTCATGAAAACTTTACAGGTGTGTAGTTGAGATCAAAATGTAGGCTGAGTTCGAAGATGGATGTGAACCGCGCAAGATAGCCTCTAGTTAATATTGCAAAAGGTTTAAGGACTAATTGTTATTGTTACATATTTAATGACTAATTGTTACATATTTAATAATTAATTGTTATTGTTACATATTTAATGACTAATTGCTAATGACTAATTGTTATTGTTACATATTTAATGACTAATTGTTATTATTACATATTTAATGACTAATTGTTATTGTTACAACAGGTTTAATGATTAATGTTAAAATAGTTTTAATGACTAATCGCTATTGTTACATATTTAATGACTAATCGTTATTGTTACAACAGGTTTCATGACTAATTGTTATTGTTACAACAGGTTTCATGACTAATGTTACAACAGGTTTAATGACTAATTGTTATTGTTAAATATTTAATGACTGTTACAAAAGTTTTTATCACTAATTGTTATTGTTACATATTTAATGACGAATCATTATTGTTACATATTTAAGGACTAATTGTTATTGTTACAACAGGCTTATTGACTAATGTTACAAAAGTTTTGATAACTAATTGTTATTGTCATATATTTAATGACTAATCATTATTGTTACAACAGGTTTAATGACTAATGTTACAAAAGTTTTGATGACTAATTGTTAACCAAGATAATGCAGATACCAGTTTATACTTCTGAAAACCTCTCTGATCTGTTGTGAAAACTTTATTCAAACCCCCAAAACTTTATTTATACTCTAGTAGTAATCTCAAAGTTGGATGTGTTGTTTTGATGAAATGTGTCTGAAATGATGCAGCAGACATTAATATAGAATATTTCAAAATCAAACAAGACATTTTCACTGAATGGAAACATCCGAGAAGTTCAATGTAGAGCTGCAAAAACATGATACAGAAAATAAATATGATACTGTCACACAGAGTGGAAGAGGAGGCTGGGAACATCCTTAAAACTGTTTATATATAAGAAAAAGAGGAAACCTTTGATGAGGCCTTTCTCCTGCAGAGTCTTCATGGATGGACGTCTGGTAATGAACTTCTTCAGTCTGTTCTTCACTCCATTCTTGTCGGCGCTGTCGGAGGTGCTGTGTTTCAGCTTGGAGCTGCTGAACATACCTGCAGAAAAACATGAACATTAACTAACAGTTAGGAGCTGAGGTGTTAACAGTTAGGAACTGAGTTGTTAACAGTTAGGAACTGAGTTGTTAACAGTTAGGAGCTGAGGTGTTAACAGTTAGGAACTGAGTTGTTAACAGTTAGGAACTGAATTGTTAACAGTTAGGAGCTGAGTTGTTAACAGTTAGGAGCTGAGGTGTTAACAGTTAGGAACTGAGTTGTTAACAGTTAGGAACTGAGTTGTTAACAGTTAGGAGCTGAGGTGTTAACAGTTAGGAACTGAGTTGTTAACAGTTAGGAGCTGAGTTGTTAACAGTTAGGAGCTGAGTTGTTAACAGTTAGTGAACAGAGTACCTGAGCAGGTAGTGAACAGAGTACCTGAGCAGGTAGTGAACATTGTACCTGAGCAGGTAGTGAACAGAGTACCTGACCAGGTAGTGTACAGAGTACCTGACCAGGTAGTATACGGAGTACCTGACCAGGTAGTGTACAGAGTACCTGACCAGGTAGTGTACAGAGTACCTGACCAGGTAGTATACGGAGTACCTGACCAGGTAGTGAACAGAGTACCTGACCAGGTAGTGTACAGAGTACCTGACCAGGTAATGTACAGAGTACCTGACCAGGTAGTATACGGAGTGCCTGACCAGGTTGTATACAGAGTACCTGACCAGGTAGTGTACAGAGTACCTGACCAGGTAGTATACGGAGTACCTGACCAGGTAGTATACAGAGTACCTGACCAGGTAGTGTACAATAGGTTTTTTAGAATCTTTATTGTGAAGGTAGCTGCCTGCTGCGTCTGAAAACAACAGTTTGTGAGATTGAAACTAAACAGGGTTGTTGTTAACAGTTAGGAGCTGAGGTGTTAAAGAGGAGCTGAGTTGTTAACAGTTAGGAACTGAGATGTTAACAGTTAGGAGCTGAGTTGTTAACAGTTAGGAGCTGAGTTGTTAACAGTTAGGAGCTCAGGTGTTAAAGAGGAGCTGAGTTGTTAACAGTTAGGAGCTGAGTTGTTAACAGTTAGGAGCTGAGGTGTTAAAGAGGAGCTGAGTTGTTAACAGTTAGGAGCTGAGTTGTTAACAGTTAGGAGCTGAGGTGTTAAAGAGGAGCTGAGTTGTTAACAGTTAGGAGCTGAGGTGTTAACAGTTAGGAGCTGAGTTGTTAACAGTTAGGAACTGAGTTGTTAACAGTTAGGAGCTGAGTTGTTAACAGTTAGGAGCTGAGGTGTTAAAGAGGAGCTGAGTTGTTAACAGTTAGGAGCGGAGGTGTTAAAGAGGAGCTGAGTTGTTAACAGTTAGGAGCTGAGTTGTTAACAGTTAGGAGCTGAGGTGTTAACAGTTAGGAGCTGAGTTGTTAACAGTTAGTAGCTGAGTTGTTAACATTTAGGAACTGAGTTGTTAACAGTTAGGAGCTGAGTTGTTAACAGTTACGAGCTGAGGTGTTAAAGAGGAGCTGAGTTGTTAACAGTTAGGAGCTGAGGTGTTAACAGTTAGGAGCTGAGTTGTTAACAGTTAGGAGCTGAGTTGTTAACAGTTAGGAGCTGAGGTGTTAACAGTTAGGAGCTGAGTTGTTAACAGTTAGGAGCTGAGGTGTTAACAGTTAGGAGCTGAGTTGTTAACAGTTAGGAGCTGAGGTGTTAAAGAGGAGCTGAGTTGTTAACAGTTAGGAGCTGAGTTGTTAACAGTTAGGAGCTGAGGTGTTAAAGAGGAGCTGAGTTGTTAACAGTTAGGAACTGAGTTGTTAACAGTTAGGAGCTGAGTTGTTAACAGGTAGGAGCTGAATTTTTAACAGTTAGGAACTGAGCTGTTAACAGTTAGGAGCTGAGTTGTTAACAGTTAGGAGCTGAGTTGTTAACAGTTAGGAGCTGAGGTGTTAAAGAGGAGCTGAGTTGTTAACAGTTAGGAGCTGAGGTGTTAAAGAGGAGCTGAGTTGTTAACAGTTAGGAGCTGAGTTGTTAACAGTTAGGAGCTGAGGTGTTAACAGTTAGGAGCTGAGTTGTTAACAGTTAGGAGCTGAGGTGTTAAAGAGGAGCTGAGTTGTTAACAGTTAGGAGCTGAGGTGTTAAAGAGGAGCTGAGGTGTTAACAGTTAGGAGCTGAGTTGTTAACAGTTAGGAGCTGAGGTGTTAACAGTTAGGAGCTGAGTTGTTAACAGTTAGGAGCTGAGGTGTTAAAGAGGAGCTGAGTTGTTAACAGTTAGGAGCTGAGGTGTTAAAGAGGAGCTGAGTTGTTAACAGTTAGGAGCTGAGTTGTTAACAGTTAGGAGCTGAGGTGTTAAAGAGGAGCTGAGGTGTTAACAGTTAGGAACTGAGTTGTTAACAGTTAGGAACTGAGTTGTTAACAGTTAGGAGCTGAGTTGCTAACAGTTAGGAACTGAGTTGTTAACAGTTAGGAGCTGAGTTGTTAACAGTTAGGAGCTGAGTTGTTAACAGTTAGGAACTGAGTTGTTAACAGTTAGGAACTGAATTGTTAACAGTTAGGAGCTGAGTTGTTAACAGTTAGGAGCTGAGGTGTTAACAGCGAGGAGCTGAGGTGTTAACAGTTAGGAGCTGAGTTGTTAACGGTTAGGAGCTGAGTTGTTAACAGTTAGGAGCTGAGGTGTTAAAGAGGAGCTGAGTTGTTAACAGTTAGGAGCTGAGGTGTTAAAGAGGAGCTGAGTTGTTAACAGTTAGGAGCTGAGTTGTTAACAGTTAGGAACTGAGTTGTTAACAGTTAGGAACTGAATTGTTAACAGTTAGGAGCTGAGTTGTTAACAGTTAGGAGCTGAGGTGTTAACAGTGAGGAGCTGAGGTGTTAACAGTTAGGAGCTGAGTTGTTAACGGTTAGGAGCTGAGTTGTTAACAGTTAGGAGCTGAGGTGTTAAAGAGGAGCTGAGTTGTTAACAGTTAGGAGCTGAGGTGTTAAAGAGGAGCTGAGTTGTTAACAGTTAGGAGCTGAGTTGTTAACAGTTAGGAGCTGAGGTGTTAAAGAGGAGCTGAGTTGTTAACAGTTAGGAGCTGAGGTGTTAAAGAGGAGCTGAGTTGTTAACAGTTAGGAGCTGAGGTGTTAACAGTTAGGAGCTGAGTTGTTAACAGTTAGGAGCTGAGGTGTTAACAGTTAGGAGCTGAGGTGTTAAAGAGGAGCTGAGGTGTTAAAGAGGAGCTGAGTTGTTAACAGTTAGGAGCTGAGGTGTTAAAGAGGAGCTGAGTTGTTAACAGTTAGGAGCTGAATTGTTAACAGTTAGGAGCTGAGGTGTTAAAGAGGAGCTGAGTTGTTAACAGTTAGGAGCTGAGGTGTTAAAGAGGAGCTGAGTTGTTAACAGTTAGGAGCTATTAAGCTCATTTTCAGGTTCATAGTTTCATTTTGGGTTTCTGCTACAACCTGTTTACATGCTATTATTATTAGTTTTCTCATACCGACTGTGCTGCAGCATCTATTTTCACCGTCTGTCTGAAGCACTCTGTTTGAGTTCAGTCTGCTATGTTTAGTCAGCTGGCCCACTGTTGTGATTGGTCAACCGAACCGAACTCTTCGGACTCCGCTCCAGCTCTGCTCTAACTAGCTTTGTTTGAGGGCGAGCCAAACGAGCCGCTAGGCAGGTATTATTCAAATGTGTTACTTGGTGACATCACCATGTTACAGAAGAAAAGGCGGGACTTCAAGCGAGGCTCTGTGTGTTTTTCAGTACGTTTGATCATATCCAGTTTAAAGGACTGCAAGCAGCTGATTAATAATATCTAGTAATAGCGGGTTTGGTGAGTTACTCACTGAGGGAGCGTCTGTTGACCGGGTTGCGTTGCTTGGCGTTGGGGGAGGCGGAGCCGTATCCAGGTAGGGAGCAGTGTCTGGGCAGGTATTCTGTGCTGTTTGATCTCTGCAGAGGAAGTTTAGTCTGAAAAGAAAAAGAGTTAGAACCAATCCCAGGAAGGCTTTTATTTCATTAATAATCTGAAGAGGATCAGGTTAGGGGTTTTCAGATCACAGTAAACTGAACATCTTTGGGTTTTGGACTCTGAGAAACTGGGATGGACATTTTGTAAACAATTAAGACACATATATTGAAAGCAATAGCCAGTTTAAGGTCGTATAAGTATATTATAAGGTGGTGAGTTCTTACTGAAGAGTCAACAGCCCTTCTGATGGCGTCGTACCATTTACTGGCGGTGGAGTAACTGTCGGCCTGAAGGAGGTACTCACTTCCTGTGTTTGTTGTGATCTGGAAAAGAGGAAAACGTGTTTGTAACAGGTCAAAATATATACATTTAAATGAACAAAAAGAGAAATAGGAATACAAATAATAAATAAATAATTACTCCCAGTTTCTGCCAGTCAGTGAGAAAATCATTCACTTCCATCTGTAAACTGGATCTTCCTGTTCAAAGTGAACATGTCAGCCGATAGGCAACTCTAAATCCTTTCTGTCAGGTTCAATGGAGATTCTATTATTCTATTATATAAATCCTTTATTTAAGGATGGGGCCTTTGAGGCTTATAGAGATCCAAATAAAGAAGAGAGTCAGACTTTGTGTTTCTGTTTCTATAGTGCAGATACAGTATATATATATATATATATATATATATATATATGTTATGTGTCTTATATCTGCTATACATATATAGTATAGCAGATATAAGGACACATAACATGGGAGAGAAACAGGACTCATCCAAGTTTACAGTTTTTCTCAATTGTTTACACACAAATACTGGTACTTGACACACAATGACCACAACATGTAACTCATGCACCAACCCCCTGAACCAATTTTGCTAAATTACAAACACAATTCCTGCTTTACACTCAAATTGCAGTTCTAAAACACACTTTTTTCAAAACACTACACACAATTCTCTGCATTTGGCACAATTTTCATGAAGAAAATCTCGTTTTCACAAGGAACACACTGTCATTCAAAATTCTAAAGTCAATTGCCCTACTATGCACACTGACTCATCACATGGGCAAACACCTGTCACACAGTGTTACAATTAGCAATCAGTTGATGCTTTTGATGGCTGGATTTGACATGCTAAGCGATATTTCCCCCGCTGCTTGGCCAGGGCAAACATTGCTTGTGATGTGGATGAGGTGCTGTGGCCAGACCGAAACAGAAGAGAGGATGCAGCATAGTTTTTTTTTTTTCCACTGTATGTGCAACTTTGTGTTGGTTGGGATGTACACTGTGTACATTGTTTTTGTGGGGAAAATAAAATATATTTGTTACCGTGTATATGTGTGTTCTGAGTATAAAAACAATATTCTAAAATATTTTACAACACACTTATGTATGTACTGTCTGTAGTAAGTGTAACACTGAACAAAAAAAAGGCCTAAGTCATCATGATGAATGGAGAAGAAGTGTTTTCATTCATCATAGTGTTTTACATTGAGCACATCAGTGTTCAACTGGTTCTTATAAATGTCTATTCATATGATGGTGTGTGTGTGTCATTTGAAAACAAAATACCATTTTGAGAAGAAATAACATTGATTTGAATGTAAAGTTTCATTTTGCAGGAGAATTGAGGGGTTTTGCCCATTGTGTGTGTGTTTTTTGATTTGTGTGTAGAGTTCTGAGAGTATGAGGCATGCTTTCAGAAAATGTGTGTAAACAATCGAGAAAAACTGTAAGACAAACAGCAGCTTCAGTGTAGAAACATGTATGGCAGTTTGAAGTGTGTGTGAAGTGTGTGTGAAGTGTGTGGAAGTGTGTGTGAAGTGTGTGGAAGTGTGTGTGAAGTGTGAGAAGTGTTTGTAAAGTGTGTGTGAAGTGTGTGGAAGTGTGTGTGAAGTGTTTGTAAAGTGTGTGTGAAGTGTGTGCAAGTGTGTGTGAAGTGTGTGGAAGTGTGTGTGAAGTGTGTGGAAGTGTGTGTGAAGTGTTTGTAAAGTGTGTGTGAAGTGTGTGGAAGTGTGTGTGAAGTGTTTGTAAAGTGTGTGTGAAGTGTGTGGAAGTGTGTGTGAAGTGTTTGTAAAGTGTGTGTGAAGTGTTTGTAAAGTGTGTGTGAAGTGTGTGAAGTATGTGGAAGTGTGTGTGAAGTGTGTGTGAAGTGTGTGGAAGTGTGTGTGAAGTGTGTGGAAGTGTGTGTGAAGTGTGTGGAAGTGTGTGTGAAGTGTTTGTAAAGTGTGTGTGAAGTGTGTGGAAGTGTGTGTGAAGTGTTTGTAAAGTGTGTGTGAAGTGTGTGGAAGTGTGTGTGAAGTGTTTGTAAAGTGTGTGTGAAGTGTTTGTAAAGTGTGTGTGAAGTGTGTGTGAAGTATGTGGAAGTGTGTGTGAAGTGTGTGTGAAGTGTGTGGAAGTGTGTGTGAAGTGTGTGTGAAGTGTGTGTGAAGTGTGTGTACTTGTTTGTTACCTGGAAAACATTTTTCCTGCTGGACTTCTCTGTTGTCCATTCAATAACTGCTCCACATAGCTGAACCACGTCTGTCTTACCTCCTGGTTTCTGAACACAGAGAAGGTGGACATAAGTTCAGAGGTGAAATATAGAATAACTGCTTCCTTCAGACGTCGGTGAGATTCCTACACCTCTCTAAGAACTAGCTCTGTCAGATCTTTTCTACGGATATTCAATGGGATTCATGTGTGGACTCATTGCTGGCCACTATACAACAGTCCAGCATGTTTAATGTTTGTTTTGGGTCATTGTCCTGCTGGAGGACTAGTGACTTTTAACGGAGACACAGCTTTGTGACACAGGGTGGAACATTACGCTCCAAAATATTTTGGTAATCTCCTGATTTCATGATGCCACGCACAGATTCAAGGACCTCAGTACCAGAGGGTTAGGGTTAGGTCAGTACCAGAGGGTTAGGGTTAGGTCAGTACCAGAGGGTTAGGGTTAGGTCAGTACCAGAGGAACCAAAGCAACCTGAGATCATCAGTGAGCCTCCTCCATGTTTCACTGTTGGTTTTCTCTTTTTTTGTAAACATAGAGTTTATGCAAGAAACCAGAAAGCTCTAATTTGGTCTCATCTGTCCACAGGACATTGTCCCAGAAGGATTTTGGCTTGTTGTTGTTATGTGTTGGTAAAGTCCAGCTGGGCTTACTTGTGTCTGTCTCTCAGCAGTGGGGTCCTCCTGTGTCTCCTACCATACAACCCTGTTTCATTGAGTTGGCGAAGGACGGTGGGAGTTAGGACGGTTGTTCCTTGTTTGTCTGAAGGTCAGCTTTAATCTGTACTTTCTCCACCATTCGAACAATCCTTCGCTACAATCATCCTGTTCCAGTGACCATGGGCTTTAAACTTCTGAATAACATTGTGCGGTTGTAACATTAAGGCCTCTGGAGTCTATGTTTGACTATGACTGTCTGATCTCCTCAGATGCTCATTGTGGTAACCAGCCTTGTGTTGTCTCATTTCATAAAACAGAGATAAAGATGAGATAAAGAAGATCTAAAGTAGAGATAAAGTATTTCTATTTACCAGGCTAGTTTCTTGTTGTTTCTCTTTATAGAACAGCAGTCGGTCTGAGGTCAGTACGCTCCACATCAAGGTCCAGTTCTTCCTTTGCTTCTTACCGCTCTCTGAGATTTTAGCCATGTTGAGGTGTTCACCTTTCAGCTCCACCTGAACAAACTCGCTCGTTTAAGAACATCAATAAAAAGTATGGTTGAATGTGGTTTTAATTATTCAAAAGACTAGAAAGGAGCTATAGAAAGTCTGTTTACATTTCCATCATCATAAATGATAATTGAATAATGACATAAAGAATGCAGAGGAGGCAGAAGATGGTTTGGTTCTGGAGGAGGATGTTTAGATTCAATCTGTGATGGGACGCTGTAACAGGACAAAATAAATATAAAACCTGTTCCACAAGTTTATTAAATCAATTTTCATTTTCATTCTCAAAACCTTTTGAAAAAAGTTGATTTCTTTTGGAATCAGGTAGGAATAAAGTCTGTGAACTCTAACCCTAACCCTCTCCACATCTGGCCCTAACCCTAAACCTCTCCACATCTGGCCCTAACCCTAACCCTCTCCACATCTGGCCCTAACCCTGACACTCTCCACATCTGGCTCTAACCCTGACACTCCACATCTGGCTCTAACCCTTACCCTCTCCACATCTGGCTCTAACCCTAACCCTCTCCACATCTAACCCTAACCCTGACACTCTCCACATCTGGCTCTAACCCTGACACTCTCCACATCTGGCTCTAACCCTTACCCTCTCCACATCTGGCTCTAACCCTAACCCTCTCCACATCTAACCCTAACACTCTCCACATCTGGCTCTAACCCTTACCCTCTCCACATCTGGCCCTAACCCTAACCCTCTCCACATCTGGCTCTAACCCTGACACTCTCCACATCTGGCTCTAACCCTAACCCTCTCCACATCTGGCTCTAACCCTAACCCTCTCCACATCTGGCCCTAACCCTAATCCTCTCCACATCTGGCTCTAACCCTGACACTCTCCACATCTGGCTCTAACCCTAACCCTCTCCACATCTGGCTCTAACCCTAACCCTCTCCACATCTAACCCTAACCCTGACACTCTCCACATCTGGCTCTAACCCTGACACTCTCCACATCTGGCTCTAACCCTTACCCTCTCCACATCTGGCCCTAACCCTAACCCTCTCCACATCTGGCCCTAACCCTAACCCTCTCCACATCTGGCCCTAACCCTGACACTCTCCACATCTGGCTCTAACCCTGACACTCTCCACATCTGGCTCTAACCCTTACCCTCTCCACATCTGGCTCTAACTCTAACCCTCTCCACATCTAACCCTAACCCTGACACTCTCCACATCTGGCTCTAACCCTGACACTCTCCACATCTGGCTCTAACCCTTACCCTCTCCACATCTGGCTCTAACCCTAACCCTCTCCACATCTAACCCTGACACTCTCCACATCTGGCTCTAACCCTGACACGCTCCACATCTGGCTCTAACCCTTACCCTCTCCACATCTGGCTCTAACCCTAGCCCTCTCCACATCTAAACCTAACCCTTACCCTCTCCACATCTAACCCTAACCCTTACCCTCTCCACATCTGGCTCTAACCCTAACCCTCTCCACATCTAACCCTAACACTCTCCACATCTGGCTCTAACCCTGACACTCTCCACATCTGGCTCTAATCCTTACCCTCTCCACATCTAACCCTAACCCTTACCCTCTCCACATCTAACCCTAACCCTTACCCTCTCCACATCTGGCTCTAACCCTAGCCCTCTCCACATCTGGCCCTAACCCTAACCCTCTCCACATCTGGCTCTAACCCTGACCCTCTCCACATCTGGCTCTAACCCTTACCCTCTCCACATCTGGCCCTAACCCTAACCCTCTCCACATCTGGCTCTAACCCTGACACTCTCCACATCTGGCTCTAACCCTTACCCTCTCCACATCTGGCTCTAACCCTAACCCTCTCCACATCTAACCCTAACACTCTCCACATCTGGCTCTAACCCTAGCCCTCTCCACATCTGGCCCTAACCCTTACCCTCTCCACATCTGGCCCTAACCCTGACACTCTCCACATCTGGCTCTAACCCTGACACTCTCCACATCTGGCTCTAACCCTTACCCTCTCCACATCTGGCTCTA
The DNA here is from genome assembly GCF_015220745.1 of Sebastes umbrosus. Classification (NCBI taxonomy): domain Eukaryota; kingdom Metazoa; phylum Chordata; class Actinopteri; order Perciformes; family Sebastidae; genus Sebastes; species Sebastes umbrosus. The sequence continues at coordinate 29,659 of NW_023618442.1, read as the reverse complement.
ACCCTAACCCTCTCCACATCTAACCCTAACCCTGACACTCTCCACATCTGGCTCTAACCCTGACACTCTCCACATCTGGCTCTAACCTTTACCCTCTCCACATCTGGCTCTAACCCTGACACTCTCCACATCTGGCTCTAACCTTTACCCTCTCCACATCTGGCTCTAACCCTAACCCTCTCCACATCTAACCCTAACACTCTCCACATCTGGCTCTAACCCTGACACTCTCCACATCTGGCTCTAACCCTTACCGTCTCCACATCTGGCTCTAACCCTAGCCCTCTCCACATCTAACCCTAACCCTTACCCTCTCCACATCTGGCTCTAACCCTAACCCTCTCCACATCTAACCCTAACACTCTCCACATCTAACCCTGACACTCTCCACATCTGGCTCTAACCCTTACCCTCTCCACATCTGGCTCTAACCCTTACCCTCTCCACATCTGGCTCTAACCCTTACCCTCTCCACATCTAACCCTAACCCTTACCCTCTCCACATCTAACCCTAACCCTTACCCACTCCACATCTGGCTCTAACCCTAACCCTCTCCACATCTAACCCTAACCCTGACACTCTCCACATCTGGCTCTAACCCTGACACTCTCCACATCTGGCTCTAACCCTTACCCTCTCCACATCTGGCTCTAACCCTAACCCTCACCACATCTAACCCTAACACTCTCCACATCTGGCTCTAACCCTAAGCCCTCTCCACATCTAACCCTAACCCTTACCCTCTCCACATCTAACCCTAACCCTTACCCTCTCCACATCTAACCCTAACCCTTACCCTCTCCACATCTGGCTCTAACCCTAACCCTCTCCACATCTAACCCTAACCCTGACACTCTCCACATCTGGCTCTAACCCTGACACTCTCCACATCTGGCTCTAACCCTTACCCACTCCACATCTGGCTCTAACCCTAACCCTCTCCACATCTAACCCTAACCCTGACACTCTCCACATCTGGCTCTAACCCTGACACTCTCCACATCTGGCTCTAACCCTTACCCTCTCCACATCTGGCTCTAACCCTAACCCTCACCACATCTAACCCTAACACTCTCCACATCTGGCTCTAACCCTAAGCCCTCTCCACATCTAACCCTAACCCTTACCCTCTCCACATCTAACCCTAACCCTTACCCTCTCCACATCTAACCCTAACCCTTACCCTCTCCACATCTGGCTCTAACCCTAACCCTCTCCACATCTAACCCTAACCCTGACACTCTCCACATCTGGCTCTAACCCTTACCCTCTCCACATCTGGCTCTAACCCTAACCCTCTCCACATCTAACCCTAACCCTGACACTCTCCACATCTGGCTCTAACCCTGACACTCTCCACATCTGGCTCTAACCCTTACCCTCTCCACATTTGGCTCTAACCCTAACCCTCTCCACATCTAACCCTAACACTCTCCACATCTGGCTCTAACCCTGACACTTTCCACATCTGGCTCTAACCCTAGCCCTCTCCACATCTAACCCTAACCCTTACCCTCTCCACATCTGGCTCTAACCCTAACCCTCTCCACATCTGGCCCTAACCCTAACCCTCTCCACATCTGGCCCTAACCCTGACACTCTCCACATCTGGCTCTAACCCTGACACTCTCCACATCTGGCTCTAACCCTTACCCTCTCCACATCTGGCTCTAACCCTAACCCTCTCCACATCTAACCCTAACCCTCTCCACATCTGGCCCTAACCCCAACCCTCTCCACATCTGGCCCTAACCCTGACACTCTCCTGTACAAATCCTTTTTAGAACTCACCAGCGGTTCAAAGTTGGCAGCTCCTCCTCCTGCAACAAAGACGTTGTGCTGAGACTGATTCCTGCGATGCCGAGAGATCTAAAACAGAAGGAAACAAGTTGAAAAGTAAAGTGCTGCCACCGTCAGTCTGAAGTCGTTGGTGGTGGTCTACTTACAGGTTTCTGAGGAAGGTCCGACTCCTGCAGCACCATGGACTTGGACTGACTCAGGCGGTCTCCGGAGCTCTGGGAGCTCTTAATGCGCATCTGCACGGCTCCCGACGGCGTGCTGCGCTGCGGAGGATGAATCAGCGGCGGCTGCTTCACGGCGCTCTGCAGGTTCGTGATTCTGTGGACGAACAAATGAAAAGAGGTCAATGTGAACTAATCACATAGTGTTGCTCTTGATTCATTTCCCAGTGTGTTCACAGACTCTTCACTCATCTGTTCTTCATCAATTTAGAGCTTTAAAAATCCAATAACAAATCTTTTCTACTGGGAGTTTGGTTTCTAGTTATGCACCAAGTCTGCATTTCATATTACTACTTCTGATACTACTACTCTGATATACGTATTACTAGCCTAACTGCCAGGGATGGAAACATTAAAACCTTCAACGTTACAGACTCACTCAGCACTCTTTATATACATGTAGCTGTAAGCAGCGAAGCACATGTTCACTTTCTCACATTCACAATCAGAATGAGTTCTATTAATATGATATATTAGTCTTTAATAGACTTGAAGCCTAAATTTTATATATATATATATATATATATATATAAAATAAAGAAATACTTCAAATGGTGGTTCTGCCCGTGACACGGAGCTGAGTCATCTGCATAGATTAAAATGAGAGTGCATCTGGTGAGTGACGTACGAGTGAAAGGGTTAGGGTTAAGGTTTGATATATGTGCGGTGTAGACGGGGTTAGCCAGTTGTGGGTTGTATTCCTACATTCAATCAAACATTACAGCAGTGCACACCTGGCGCAGATCTGCACCTTTCTAGTTGGTCATATCTTTGTTCAACGGCTGAACGTTCAGTTGAAGTTGGATCCAGACAACACTGAGGACTTTTTCCTGTTTGGGTTCCTGTTTGTGGCTCTGATTGCTTCACTGTGGTTACACAACATTTGTTCTTCAGTCAGTCGACAACAAGGAAAAGCTCAGAGACCAGAGGTATCAAAAGACACAAACTCCAACGTAATAAAGTTTGTGCTAGGGTTAGGGCAGGGGTCGGCAACCTTTACTATCAAAAGAGCCATTTTAGGCAAAAAAATATATATATAATCTGTCTGGAGCCGCAAAACATGTGATCATTGTGATGAAGGTAGCACAGTTTATAGTCTAAGTATATAGTATATAACTCTAATGCAGTGAGGGCCAAAGAGACAATGTACTACGGAGTATTAGGGCCACATTGAGGGAAAACACATCTGAGATTTACACAATAAAGTCATAATTTAACGAGAAAAAAAGTTGTAATATTACAAAAATAAAGTCATAATTTAACGAGAAAAAAAGAAGATAACATGTAAAATTACTACTTTATAATATTATGACTTTATTCTCATAATATTATTACTTTTTTTCTCTTAAACTTATGACTTTATTCTTGTAATGTTGTGACTTTATTATCGAAATCTCAGATTTATTTTTTTCCCTCAATGTGGCCCTAATACTCCGTCGTACCGTAGACCTACAACAATGATAAATAAAAATGAAAATGTAAACAAAAAAACAGTTATTCATTTCCATTTTTAAAAATCCCCGGGGAGCCACTGGAGAGGAGCTGAAGAGACGATGTGGCTCCGGAGCTGCAGGTTGCTGACCCCTGGGTTAGGGGGTTAGGTTAAGAGGGTTAGGGTTAGGCAGATTACAGTCGGACCCCCAAAGGCCCCAGTTTCTCTGTGTGGGAAGACATTTTACTCATTTGTTTAATTCCTCTCCAGACCTGGAACCAGTATTATGTGTGTTAAGAGGTCAGCATTAATTCAGACAGACTGCAGCTGATTGGCTGCTCTAACCCTAACCCCTAACTCTTCACAGAGAGGGAACTAAATAATGATACCAATGAAGAAGAGTGTTTTTAGATATAGTCATATAGTGTTTGAATGTCTGTAACTATTTACATGGGGAGTTGTGTGATTTACTGATGACAGTGAATGCAGCATAAGAAGTTTGTTTGTGTTTACACGTGGTGACGTGTTAAAACCTGCATATCCTATAATGCTGTGTTTTTTTACTTTATGATAATATATGGTACAAAGTCAGACATCCAGACAGATTGAAATAAACAAGGACGAAGAAAAAGAAACAAAGAGGAATAAAAAATAGCCTTTAAATGATATACTAGACAGATCACCAAATAACTGGTTATAATGATGTACAGGAGACAAACGTATTATTTACATGTTTCAGAGACAGCATTGAAATGATCAAATCTGTTTTTAAAAAAAAAACATTTTAAAGGAAAGAACTAAAAAGCCAGAAGAAGAATTTAGCTCCGGCTCGCATTGGTAGCTGATACGAAGACATCTGGGCAGATGTGGCATCATCACACTTCTCAGGTCTAGTAAAAGCTCTCAAATGAAGGCTCCTTGTTGCCGTCATGGGTACGTTATTAGTATTGCACTCAGGATGTTATGAAAGAATATGTGAATTAATAGTATAGTATAATAGTATACCATAACCATAACCCTTTTTTTCCCCTATATTCACTGGCTTCCACACATTTTTGTATTTTGTATTATAAAACAAATATTTCATCTATTTGTATGCCTCACAGTTAAGTAGTACTAAAACTACAATTCCCAAGAGGTGGAGCTTCTCCCACCAGGGTGTGCATAGGAGTACTTCATACTACCCTAACCCTAACCCTAACCCTAACCCTAACCCTTCTCCCACCAGGGTGTGCATAGGAGCACTTCATACTACCCTAACCCTAACCCTAACCCTAACCCTTCTCCCACCAGGGTGTGCACAGGAGTACTTCATACTACCCTAACCCTAACCCTAACCCTAACCCTAACCTTAACCCTAACCCTAACCCTAACCCTTCTCCCACCAGGGTGTGCATAGGAGTACTTCATACTACCCTAACCCTAACCCTAACCCTAACCCTTCTCCCACCAGGGTGTGCACAGGAGTACTTCATACTACCCTAACCCTAACCCTAACCCTAACCCTAACCCTAACCTTAACCCTAACCCTTCTCCCACCAGGGTGTGCATAGGAGTACTTCATACTACCCTAACCTTAACCCTAACCCTAACCCTAACCCTTCTCCCACCAGGGTGTGCACAGGAGTACTTCATACTACCCTAACCTTAACCCTAACCCTAACCCTAACCCTTCTCCCACCAGGGTGTGCACAGGAGTACTTCATACTACCCTAACCCTAACCCTAACCCTAACCCTAACCCTTCTCCCACCAGGGTGTGCACAGGAGTACTTCATACTACCCTAACCCTAACCCTAACCTTAACCCTAACCCTTCTCCCACCAGGGTGTGCACAGGAGTACTTCATACTACCCTAACCTTAACCCTAACCCGTCTACCACCAGGGTGTGCATAGGAGCACTTCATACTACCCTAACCCTAACCCTAACCCTTCTCCCACCAGGGTGTGCACAGGAGTTCTGCATACTGCCAATGATTAGTATGGGATTGGTTATATATATATATATATATATATATATATATATATCATGTACGCTCTGATGAAGGTCTGACAGATCGAAAGCTCAGAATGAAGTGAAATACGGCAGAGATCGAAGTGTATATATTTCTTATCGGATGTCTTTTCTTTCATCAAGAATTATTAGTATAAAAGCAGCATGATGTCAACTTTAAACTGTAATCTGAAAAACAACGATCAGACTTTCAGCAGATATTTGATGCATCACTGTGACATTAATAATAATAATAATAATAACAATAATAACATTATAACGTCTTAGCTCTGTTGCTTTAGACCTTTTTATTAAATGACCATAGATCAGCTGCTGTCATCTAAAACCCTCTTGAACGAATGCGATGACGACTAAAGCTTCAGCAACAGGAAACAAACTGCAACCCTCCACACGGAAGCTGCAACGTCAGTCCTACATGAAGTCTTATTATCATTTTCTCACATGATGTGAACAACAGAATGTAAACTGTCAAGTTGTTCTCTCTACAAGGAGGATGGAGGTTCAACTTTGACTTTTGACATTTGTCTAAAAAGTACACAAGTGAAAAGAATTAAGAAAAGTTCAACCTGTTTGTATTTCATCCCTCACACATTAGTGAGTGTCGATGTACAGACGAGTAAATCCAACTGACCGAGTGTTAGCCAGTAATGATGTACGCAACGCTAACTAAACCAAACCATGAAGTCAGAAGACAGATCATTTAATGTGATCTTACCTCGTACTCGCCATCTCTGTGTTTCACTGATTAGAAAGGAAGAGACACGGAGGGTCGAGACCCGACTGTTTCAGGAAGTATGATTCATCACGTGGTTTCTTCAAACCGCCCGTCTCTCACACTACGACTGCTGCAACCTCATTTCCTGAGGAACAAATATCTCAACTCGTTCTCAAGAGACCAGACGTGAGCAGTTTGTCACTTCTGTCAGTCAGAGAGATGAAGCAACTTCCTTTTATTTACACTCTGAGTGCCAGTTCATATTAGTTTCTAGATAATTCACAGTAACATTAAAGCAGACCTTTTTGTGTAATGTTTGTGCGTCACTGCTGGTTCTGAACCCACAGAGAAACGTCACCAACTCTTCAGCAGCGCTCACCTTCTGGGCACGCCGGGGATCGGCGGGGTCAGCAGCGCTCACCTATCAGCTTGTTGGCCAGCTGCTGATGGATCATCCATAGGCTGCTGGACACTGATAACGTTAGCCTACGTTAGCCTACGTTAGCCTACGTTAGCCTACGTTAGCCTTAGATTTGTGTCCGACTTGATGCCGACTCGCTCTGACGTCATGACCACGTGGGCAACGATAAACTCCCGAGATCGAGGTGGCCGCAGTTTTTAGAGCCAGGTGCCGCAGCTGCTCTCCCCCTACTGCAAGACCCAGGGGCATTATGGGAAACACCTGGCTCGCGCCTGATCAAAGAGCTGATTGGCTCTTAATTTTGACAACAAACACCACGTGTAGTAGAAAGTCACAGCTTTCTGTGTAATTGTAATATTTAACACTAGATTGTATTAGTCTCATGTTGAGCAATGAAGGTTTCATCTGTTAACAAACACACCTGTTGTGGTTGATAATTATAATAATTATTATAATAATGAAGGTTATCTATATATAACAATTATCAAAACGAGTGCTCATTATGTGTTTTACAAGGTGGACATGAAAATAATAATAGATAGAATCCAACGGCAGACACTCGCACATTTCCACATATAAACTGGGAAAAAAATGTTGTTAAACTTGTGTTTGGTGGATTATCTCTCTGTTGGTCCAATGCTAATGGTCATTGTATTTTACATGGTTGGAAAGCCTGTTTATTTACCTTCACAATGATGTCACACTTGTAAGGATCATGCATTTGTGGGATGAGCAGCACAGCTGATTATGTGGGGAGCCCCGAGAAAAAATGTTCCAAAATGCTCTGCCAATGGTAAACAGTGTATTCTCCTGCTGGTGTTGACTCTTGTTTTGAGCTCCAGGTGCTGCCAGTCAGGTGCTTGATGTGCACGAGGCCTGCTGGGAGCTGCCAGTCAGGTGCTTGATGTGCACGAGGCCTGCTGGGAGCTGCCAGTCAGGTGCTTGATGTGCACGAGGCCTGCTGGGAGCTGCCAGTCAGGTGCTTGATGTGCACGAGGCCTGCTGGGAGCTGCCAGTCAGGTGCTTGATGTGCACGAGGCCTGTTGGGAGCTGCCAGTCAGGTGCTTGATGTGCACGAGGCCTGTTGGGAGCTGCCAGTCAGGTGCTTGATGTACATGAGGCCTGCTGGCTGCAGCGCCCAACTAAACTGATCATTCTTAAAAACAGGAACGTTTTAAAATAAATATAAACTGGAAAAAAAAAGTTGGGAAAGTTGTGTTTGGTTGATTATTTCTCTGTTGTTACAATGCTAGAGTATGTTAGTGTAACCTAGGTTAATATAACCTTAAGCAAATAAAAGGTTTAACAGATACATACAATGTAAGCAAATTAAATGACATTTGTTATTAAGTTAATTAACATTTACAGTCATAATGTAGTTTACATGGTTGATTATTCTATTTTACTTTGTGTACTGTTCCTTTAAACACGTGCAGCGTAAACAGCGCACCTGTAGCGTCACCTGTTGCGTCACCTGCTGGTGAGAGAGGAGAATCAGAGAGAGACTAGCAGAGTGCAGGAGACAAGCGAAAGAAAAAGAGAAGTAAAGAAGAGTAAAGAAGCTAGTTTGATGAGTTCTTTCCATTTGTTGGAAGACTTTGTGTTACCTTCTGTCCACATTGCTGATTCTGTTTCTTTTGTTTGAGAGTTGAAGGAGGATTTGGTGAGTTCCTGTTCTACCGTGTCAGTTAGCTGCTGTTTGCTTGTTTTAAAGCTGAATGTGTAGCAGACATTGCTAGTAGCTAAGCTAAGACACGTTGGATGTTTATGATGTGCATTGTGTGTTCTTTGTGTAAAGCAGGATGAGAAGCTTCATGCAACAGGCAGGTCAGGTGTTCTGCTGGTGAAGTGAGCTGAAAGCCGCCATGTGCAGATTATGTGAACCATTAACCTATATTCAGGAGTTAGTCCTCCTCAAGGACTTCATTATTATAACTATGTAAGACTAAATTACTTTTCTGTGTATTGCACTGTTATACAACAGGCCAGGTTTCTAGTTGAGAGGATCGTTTGGTGTTTACACCCGAAGCTGGAGAATTAAGATGGCGAGCCACCTGAAGGAGAAATGGAGTTGGATGTGCGTCTGCTTCTGTAAAACCAGCCTACTCATCTGAGATAAGACCAACCTAAACTCAGAGATAAGACCAACCTCCACGTCTGAGATCAGGACACTGATTCATACTCCTGGACCTGGATCTGGATCTGGACCTGGATCTGGACCTGGACCTGGATCTGGATCGTGGTAGGACTAAACCTTCAGTATTTTGCTGCAACACGCAGTGGAGTTCATTTGAAGTTATAAAGGACTGATTACACAAGAAGTTGTGAAGATTTGATTTATGGATCATACAAATTGATCAGTAGAATATTTTAGATAATGTCTTGATTCTGTGTTAAACTGTTTTTTTATTTTCATTTATTGTGTGCCGAATTGGTGATACAAAGAGTTTGTGTTACTGAAATTTGATTCACTTAATGGTTAAGTGAACTAAAGAGAAATAGAACTAAGCTTATGAAAAGGGCTAACTGAGATAAAAATGAGAACTTAGTACTGAGTCAATTTAAAGAAAAACAAGAAACTAAATTACAACTTAAAGGCGCCTAAATTGAAAAAATCTCCTGAACTTAAATAGGTTTAAATCAAACCAGAGTGAAATAGAATAGGGAGAAATACATGTTTGATGAGATTTGGGGTTTAATTTTCAATGTTTTCCAGGGATTTGAATGCACAATTCCTGTGTGGTGTGTGAAATGTGTGATTTTGGTACCAATTAATGTGTATGTGTACTACTAACTTTTCTATATGCATAAGCCGGCAGTTCAAACTTACTTCTTGGTCTGTGGTCTGTTATTCTTCAGTACTAGTTATAAACTGCTCTTCAGAACATAGAACTGGTCCTAGCTATCTGTAAATAACTGCAGTGCTACATTAGGGTTAGGGGTTAGGGGTTAGGGTTAGGGTTAGGGTTAGGGTTAGGGTTAGGGTTTAGGGTTAGGGGTTAGGGTTAGGGTTAGGGGGTTAGGGTTAGGGTTAGGGGGTTAGGGTTAGGGTTAG
>NW_023618442.1:10000-15000 GCF_015220745.1 Sebastes umbrosus | reverse complement strand
TACTTTAACTGTAAGAGAGTATTTTCACACTGTGGGATTAGTACTTTAACTATAAGAGAGTATTTTCACACTGTGGGATTAGTACTTTAACTGTAAGAGAGTATTTTCACACTGTTGGATTAATACTTTAACTGTAAGAGAGTATTTTCATACTATGGTATTAGTACTTTAACTGTAAGAGAGTATTTTCACACTGTGGTATTAGTACTTTAACTGTAAGAGAGTATTTTCACACTGTTGGATTAGTACTTTAACTTCCTCCACCACTACACACAATTATGCTTCAAACACACATGTACAGCTTCTTTATGATTTTCTAACAGATATTACTAAATGTGTGAGGGTGCAGGTTAATTAATTATTGACTTACTGTAGAATAATTGAAAAGTAGAGCTAGTTCTGATGGTACTACTTGTTGTTTCTGATCGAATTTACACTATAAAGATTGTAATGTGTCGGGTCCGTTGAGTTAGAATTATTATTAGTTTTAATCGAGCCTTTAAAGTCTTCTGTAATATTTTCTATGCTTAATTAAGCTGTGGTGAGATTATAAGAATATATAATTATTGTAGTCTTGAAGATCATTTTGGGGATATCCTGTTAGAGGTGCATTTTATATCCATAATATAGATTATATCCATATAGATAAACTACAAGTCTTCATCTACAGATGTCGTCGTTGGGTTTAACTTTCTTTATTTCTTTACTGCTTTCACAAATAAAATGAACTTGAACAAAAAGACTCTGAAGTGTTTTTTCTTTCTGCTTCTTTAAAACTTTTTGGTAACACTTCATTTTACGGGTTCGCAAATTTCATGGTAATTAGGACTATTTGAAATGTCTTTGGAATTACTGCCAAATTACTCCAATATTTACCTCCAAAAGTATCGAAAATTACTTTATTATAAACTTTATTTAATAATTATATGCTGAAATAGCATATAATGGTTAAAATATGGCCCTGAGGCTTGAAACCTAACCCTAGCCCGATCTTCATCGGAGCTGGAAAATCAAAACTAATTGTTGCCCCAGGGCAAGTTGTCCTGCCCCTGATTTCCATGTTGGCTGATTTCCTGGTCTACTACCAGTTTCCTGCTGGTTCTGCTCAGAATAAATATGTTTTGGTTAATATTTACACGTTCAGATCAATATAAACACACAGTATGTTGATATTTACATGTTCAGATCAATATAAACACACAGTATGTTGATATTTACATGTTCAGATCAATATAAACACACAGTATGTTAATATTTACATGTTCAGATCAATATAAACACACAGTATGTTAATATTTACATGTTCAGATCAATATAAACACACAGTATGTTAATATTTACATGTTTAGATCAATGTAAACACACAGTATGTTGATATTTACAAGTTCAGATCAATATAAACACACAGTATGTTAATATTTACATGTTCAGATCAATATAAACACACAGTATGTTGATATTTACATGTTTAGATCAATATAAACACACAGTATGTTGATATTTACATGTTTAGATCAATATAAACACACAGTATGTTGATATTTACATGTTTAGATCAATATAAACACACAGTATGTTGTGTAACTTTAAATAGGTTGGTTGCAGTGTACTTGGTGAGCAGGTGGTTTACTTTGAGTGCAACCTTTATTGGTTAATTTAATTGTCTGTAATTGGTTGTTTATGTGTCATGTCACTTTCCCTGGTTGTGATTGGCTGAGGGGCTGTGGGGGCGGGATTGGTGAGGAGCGGCGGGACGGAGGAGATGGAGAAAAGCTAGTGGAACAGAAATAGATGTAGTAATTAGAGATGTAGTAATTAGAGATGTAGTAATCAGAGATGTAGTAATCAGAGATGTAGTAATTAGAGATGTAGTAATCAGAGATGTAGTAATTAGAGATGTAGTAATCAGAGATGTAGTAATCAGAGATGTAGTAATTAGAGATGTAGTAATCAGAGATGTAGTAATTAGAGATGTAGTAATCAGAGATGTAGTAATCAGAGATGTAATCAGAGATGTAGTAATCAGAGATGTAGTAATTAGAGATGTAGTAATCAGAGATGTAGTAATCAGAGATGTAGTAATTAGAGATGTAGTAATCAGAGATGTAATAATTAGAGATGTAGTAATCAGAGATGTAGTAATTAGAGATGTAGTAATCAGAGATGTAGTAATTAGAGATGTAGTAATCAGAGATGTAGTAATCAGAGATGTAGTAATCAGAGATGTAGTAATTAGAGATGTAGTAATCAGAGATGTAGTAATTAGAGATGTAGTAATCAGAGATGTAGTAATTAGAGATGTAGTAATCAGAGATGTAGTAATCAGAGATGTAATCAGAGATGTAGTAATCAGAGATGTAGTAATCAGAGATGTAGTAATTAGAGATGTAGTAATTAGAGATGTAGTAATCAGAGATGTAGTAATTAGTCTAATCGGGTGCAGTGTCACATTATAATTAACATTACAGCTGGCAAAAACAAACATGGGGTTGTGATTATAAAATGAAACTGAAAAAGAAGAAGATGAAGAAGAAAGCGACAGGTTGATGGCGATATGTGATGCAGCGTGTTGCCTGTATGTGTGAACATGTGTTTAGCATGTCATTATGGTATAATTCCCCGTCTCTGCTTTCTAATCTTGTTCTCCCTGCAGTCTTAAGAGATCACCGTGGAGTCGGGGATGTGAGTGTATATATAGATTGTTGACTGGAGGAAAATGTGGTTTTCATGTCTGTCTGCTCTTTTTTTTTCATCAGCGCTTGTTGCTGTAACTGCAGGAGTGGAAATAATAAATTACATTTCATCTTTTTTTTGTGTGTGTGTATTTATGTATAATTTATTTTTACTTAAGTTTTTTTTTTATCCCAAGTATTGTACTTTGCTGCATTTCAAGTTGCATCCTGAATAAAAAAAAAAGTTTATAAAACCTGCCATAGTTTAGGTAAAAAGAAAAGAAAAGTGTCATCTTAATTAATCAGAGTAATGTACCACCCAGGGCGGCTGTGGCTCAGAGGGTAGAGCAGGTCGATCCCCGTCTCCTCCGGGTCACATGTCGACGTGTCCTTGAGCAAGACACTTAACCCCAAAATTGCTCCCGAAGGCATAGCCATCGGCGTGTGAATGAGTATTTAGATAACATCCTGATGGGCAATGAATGTGTGTGTGAATGCTGAGTGACACAAATCAAACACACCCATGATGTCATGTGATCTTCAGGTGCATGCTGGATCTTTCTAACATGCTCAATGCTAAAATGCTGGATCCTCCAGGTGGCTTCTGCTTTCACTGGCACATGGGAGAAGTTTGCAAGAAAGGGTTTATTTGAACCCAAACCATGATCATTTCCTAAACATAACAAAGTAGGTTTGTTGTCTAAATCGAAAGAGGATTTCTGGAAGAAACTTCTCCCAGAACTTTTAACTTCAATGAGGTGTTTGAGGCCTTTCTGCTGTTTATGATTGCAGAGCCTCATTCAGCTCAAAGTGTTTGAACACTTTGAGGAGCATGCAGTGGGACAGAGACACTGGGACTGGTTATACTGGAACATAGAGGTTGTGTGGATATTATGGACTGAGAATGAAGGAGCAGAGTAGTTGAACCTGCAGCAGATTGAGGAGGACTTCGCTCTGCACAAGACTCACAGAATGACATTCAGACAGGTGAGTGCAACAAAAAGTTATTTATCAGAGGAGCACGTCAATCATAGTGCTTGTGTCTGCACATGTGCAAGAACTGCTGCTGCTGCTTTTTGCTTTAATGTGTGTTCGTGGCTGCAGCTGCTGTGGAGTTTATATTGTTCATATACATGTCTATGTTGTTTGCTTTGGTGATGTTATATTCTGCTGTTGATTCTACAAGAAGTGACATGCTATTTGATTTCTGCAGCTTAATATTGCTTATGGCACCTGCTGCGGTGTCTTTTTATTTGTTTCATTTTTATTTAATTGTCTGGGTTTTGTCTCTTTTCTGGTTAATTCTAGGAAAACTCACACTGAGGAAGGCAGTTGTATAATTGGTCATCAGTTGTGTTCAAGGAATATATTGTTGGTGTGGACGTAAGGGCTTTGTGGTGTGATGTGTATACGTTGACAAGTTATTGCACTATTTTGTAGCCTAAACAGGTTCTTTAATTTAATACGTCTATCATATAACATCATCATATACACTTTTTTATTTACCCTCCCTCCACTAATACCTTTCTCAAAATGTAACGCAGTGACATTTACTCAGAGTACATTTTAACTGACTTTTTACTTGTATCTACATACATATATTAATACATGTTTAACTTCTACTTTAATTACTTTTAAAGCAACAGTACTTTTACTTGAGTTAAGTATTCTCTCTCCATCCCTGTGTAAGTGTCACACAGGCTTAGTCCAATAATGATCCATAGAAAATTTGGTAGAAATCGGACCAACGGCTTAGGAGGAGATGTCAAAAAAGTGTTTTTCAAAAAATCCAATATGGCGGAAAATCTAGTTAGGCGGACTTTAGTGGTCCCAGAGGCTTTATTGTAGATCACACGGAGCTGCACATGTGTGTCAAGTTTCAAGTCTGTCGGACTTACCGTGTGCGGGGTGTGGCCTTTCCAAAATCGCATGTTTGGGCGTTAATTACAGCGCCACCATGTGGCCGATTGGGGTCATAGTTCTTGAGAAGCACATGCACATCATTTGCAGTTATTGTGCCAAGTTTCATTTTTCTCGCTCATTCCAGCTCACGGCAAATTGAGCCGCGGCATAAGACAACAAAGAATAATAAACCAGCACAAACTCTTTGAGAGTTTTGGCGCCCCCTATGGGTCAAACGGAAAATGCTTTGGTACGCCTATTCCCAAACACGTACTGAAGATATCTACCAAGATTTATGATGATTTGACTAATGGTCCATGAATTATGGCCAATTTCCTGCTAAGCTCCGACCATTGAAAAGTTTGTTGGTCAACAGATTCATAACGCAATGAGGTATCAACACGTTTTATGCAACTTTAGATGACA
>NW_023618441.1:221370-251291 GCF_015220745.1 Sebastes umbrosus | reverse complement strand
TACAGCCAATATCTCCATTAACAGCCACTATCTCCATTATTACCCACTATCTCCATTATTACAGCCACTATTCCATATTACAGCCACTATCTCCATATTACAGCCACTATCCATTATTACAGCCACTATCTCCATTATTACAGCCACTATCTCCATTATTACAGGCCACTATCTCCATTATTACAGTCAACTATCTCCATTATTACAGCCAATATCTCCATTATTACAGCCACTATCCATTATTACAGCCAATATCTCCATTATTACAGCCACTATCTCCATTATTACAGCCACTATCTCCATTATTACAGCCACTATCTCCATTATTACAGCCAATATCTCCATTATTACAGCCACTATCTCCATTATTACAGCCACTATCTCCATTATTACAGCCAATATCTCATTATTACAGCCACTTTCTCCATTATTACAGCCACTATCCATTATTACAGCCAATATCTCCATTATTACCGCCACTATCTCCATTATTACAGCCACTATCTCCATTAATTACAGCCAATATCTCCATTATTACAGCACTATCTCCATTATTACAGCCACTATCTCCATTATTACAGCCACTATCTCCATTATTACAGCCACTATCTCCATTATTACAGCCACTATCCATTATACAGCCACTATCTCCATTATTACAGCCACTATCCATTTATTACAGCCACTATCTCCATTATTACAGGCCACTATCTCCATTACTTACAGCCACTATCTCCATTACTACAGCCACTATCTCCATTATTACAGCCACTATACTCCATTATTACAGCCACTATCCATTATTAAAGGCAATATCTCCATTATTACAGCCACTATCTCCATTATTCCAGCCACTATCTCCATTATTACAGCCACTATCTCCATTATTACAGCCAATATCTCCATTATTACAGCCAATATCTTCATTATTACAGCCACTATCTCCATTATTACAGCCAATATCTCCATTATTACAGTCACTATCTCCATTATTACAGCCAATATCTCCATTATTACAGCCAATATCTCCATTATTACAGCCAATATCTCCATTATTACAGCCAATATCTCCATTATTACAGCCAATATCTCCATTATTACAGCCACTATCTCCATTATTACAGCCACTATCTCCATTATTACAGCCACTATCTCCATTATTACAGACACTATCCATTATTACAGCCACTATCTCCATTATTACAGCCACTATCTCCATTATTACAGCCACTATCTCCATTATTACAGCCACCATCCATTATTACAGCCACTATCTCCATTATTACAGCCACTATCTCCATTATTACAGCCACTATCTCCATTATTACAGCCACTATCTCCATTATTACAGCCACTATCCATTATTACAGCCAATATCTCCATTATTACAGCCACTATCTCCATTATTACCCACTATCTCCATTATTACAGCCACTAATCCATTATTACAGCCAATATCTCCATATTACAGCCACTATCTCCATTATTACCCACTATCTCCATTATTACAAGCCACTATCCCATTATTACAGCCAATATCTCCATTATTACAGCCACTATCTCCATTATTACAGCCACTTTCTCCATTATTACAGCCACTATCTCCATTATTACAGCCACTATCTCCATTATTACAGCCACTATCTCCATTATTACAGCCACTATCTCCATTATTACAGCCACTATCCATTATTACAGCCACTATCTCCATTATTACAGCCACTATCTCCATTACTACAGCCACTATCTCCATTATTACAGCCACTATCTCCATTATTACAGCCACTATCTCCATTATTACAGCCACTATCTCCATTATTACAGCCACTATCTCCATTATTACAGCCAATATCTCCATTATTACAGCCACTATCTCCATTATTACAGCCAATATCTCCATTATTACAGTCCACTATCTCCATTATTACAAGCCAATATCTCCATTATTACAGCCACTATCTCCATTATTACAGCCACTATCTCCATTATTACAGCCACTATCTCCATTATTACCAGCCACTATCCCATTATTACAGCCAACTATCTCCATTATTACAGCCACCTATCTCCATTATTACAGCCACTATCTCCATTATTACAGCCACCTATCCATTATTACAGCCACTATCTCCATTATTACAGCCACTATCTCCATTATTACAGCCACTATCCATTATTACAGCCACTATCTCCATTATTACAGCCACTATCTCCATTACTTACAGCCACTATCTCCATTACTACAGCCACTAATCTCCATTAATTACAGCCACTATCTCCATATTACAGCCACTATCTCCATTATTACAGCCACTATCTCCATTATTACAGCCACTATCCATTATTACAGCCAATATCTCCATTATTACAGCCACTATCTCCATTATTACAGCCACTATCTCCATTATTACAGCCACTATCTCCATTATTACAGCCAATATCTCCATTATTACAGCACTATCATACAGGCCACTATCCATTATTACAGCAATATCTCCATTTATACAGCCACTATCTCCATTATTACAGCCACTATCTCCCATTATTACAGCCACTATCTCCATTATTACAGCCAATATCTCCACTTAAGTCACCTAGTCTCATATACAGCAATATCATTATTACAGCCAATATATCTCCACTATTACAGCCAATATCTCCATTATTACAGTCACTATCTCCATTATTACAGCCAATATTCTCCATTATACAGCACTATCTCATATTACAGCCCAGATCTCCATTATTACAGCAATATCTCCATTATTACCAGCCACTATCCCATTATTACAGCAAATATCTCCATTATTACAGCCACTATCTCCATATTACAGCCAACTCTCCATATACACCACTATCTCCATTATACGGCCCACTCTCCATTACTACGCCACTATCTCCATTATACAGCCACTATCCCATTATTACAGCCACTATCTCCATTATTACAGCCACTATCTCCATTATTACAGCACTATCCATTATTACAGCCAATATCTCCATTATTACAGCCACTATCTCCATTATTACAGCCACTATCTCCATTATTACAGCCACTATCTCCATTATTACAGCCACTATCCATTATTACAGCCAATATCTCCATTATTACAGCCAATATCTCCATTATTACAGCCACTATCCATTATTACAGCCAATATCTCCATTATTACAGCTACTATCTCCATTATTACAGCCACTATCTCCATTATTACAGCCACTATCTCCATTATTACAGCCACTATCTCCATTATTACAGCCACCATCCATTATTACAGCCACTATCTCCATTATTACAGCCACTATCTCCATTATTACAGCCACTATCTCCATTATTACAGCCACTATCCATTATTACAGCCAATATCTCCATTATTACAGCCACTATCTCCATTATTACAGCCACTATCTCCATTATTACAGCCACTATCCATTATTACAGCCACTATCTCCATTATTACAGCCACTATCTCCATTATTACCCACTATCTCCATTATTACCCACTATCTCCATTATTACAGCCACTATCCATTATTACAGCCAATATCTCCATTATTACAGCCAATATCTCCATTATTACAGCCACTATCTCCATTATTACCCACTATCTCCATTATTACAGCCACTATCTCCATTATTACAGCCACTATCTCCATTATTACAGCCACTATCCATTATTACAGCCACTATCTCCATTATTACAGCCACTATCTCCATTACTACAGCCACTATCTCCATTATTACAGCCACTATCTCCATTATTACAGCCACTAACTCCATTATTACAGCCACTATCCATTATTACAGCCAATATCTCCATTATTACAGCCACTATCCATTATTACAGCCAATATCTCCATTATTACAGTCACTATCTCCATTATTACAGCCAATATCTCCATTATTACAGCCAATATCTCCATTATTACAGCCACTATCTCCATTATTACAGCCAATATCTCCATTATTACAGCCACTTTCTCCATTATTACAGCCACTATCCATTATTACAGCCAATATCTCCATTATTACAGCCACTATCTCCATTATTACAGCCACTATCTCCATTATTACAGCCAATATCTCCATTATTACAGCCACTATCTCCATTATTACAGCCACTATCTCCATTATTACAGCCACTATCTCCATTATTACAGCCACTATCTCCATTATTACAGCCACTATCCATTATTACAGCCACTATCTCCATTATTACAGCCACTATCTCCATTACTACTACAGCCACTATCTCCATTACTACAGCCACTATCTCCATTATTACAGCCACTAACTCCATTATTACAGCCACTATCCATTATTACAGGCAATATCTCCATTATTACAGCCACTATCTCCATTATTACAGCCACTATCTCCATTATTACAGCCACTATCTCCATTATTACAGCCAATATCTCCATTATTACAGCCAATATCTTCATTATTACAGCCATTATCTCCATTATTACAGCCAATATCTCCATTATTACAGTCACTATCTCCATTATTACAGCCAATATCTCCATTATTACAGCCAATATCTCCATTATTACAGCCAATATCTCCATTATTACAGCCACTATCCATTATTACAGCCAATATCTCCATTATTACAGCCACTATCTCCATTATTACAGCCACTATCTCCATTATTACAGCCACTACTCTCCACTATCTTATTACAGCCACTATCCATTATTACAGCCACTATCTCCATTATTACAGCCACTATCTCCATTATTACAGCCACTATCTCCATTATTACAGCCACCATCCATTATTACAGCCACTATCTCCATTATTACAGCCCATTATTACGCTACTCTCCTCCATTATTACAGCCACCATCCATTATTACAGCCACTATCTCCATTATTACAGCCACTATCTCCATTATTACAGCCACTATCCATTATTACAGCCAATATCTCCATTATTACAGCCACTATCTTCATTATTACCCACTATCTCCATTATTACAGCCACTATCCATTATTACAGCCAATATCTCCATTATTACAGCCACTATCCATTATTACAGCCACTATCCATTATTACAGCCAATATCTCCATTATTACAGCCACTATCTCCATTATTACAGCCACTATCTCCATTATTACAGCCACTATCTCCATTATTACAGCCACTATCTCCATTATTACCCACTATCTCCATTATTACAGCCACTATCTCCATTATTACAGCCACTATCCATTATTACAGCCACTATCTCCATTATTACAGCCACTATCTCCATTACTACAGCCACTATCTCCATTATTACAGCCACTATCTCCATTATTACAGCCACTAACTCCATTATTACAGCCACTATCTCCATTATTACAGCCACTATCTCCATTATTACAGCCAATATCTCCATTATTACAGCCAATATCTCCATTATTACAGCCAATATCTCCATTATTACAGCCACTATCCATTATTACAGCCAATATCTCCATTATTACAGTCACTATCTCCATTATTACAGCCAATATCTCCATTATTACAGCCAATATCTCCATTATTACAGCCACTATCTCCATTATTACAGCCAATATCTCCATTATTACAGCCACTTTCTCCATTATTACAGCCATTATCCATTATTACAGCCATATCTCCATTATTACAGCCACTATCTCCATTATTACAGCCACTATCTCCATTATTACAGCCAATATCTCCATTATTACAGACACTATCTCCATTATTACAGCCACTATCTCCATTATTACAGCCACTATCCATTATTACAGCCACTATCTCCATTATTACAGCCACTATCTCCATTATTACAGCCACTATCCATTATTACAGCCACTATCTCCATTATTACAGCCACTATCTCCATTACTACAGCCACTATCTCCATTACTACAGCCACTATCTCCATTATTACAGCCACTAACTCCATTATTACAGCCACTATCCATTATTACAGGCAATATCTCCATTATTACAGCCACTATCTCCATTATTACAGCCACTATCTCCATTATTACAGCCACTATCTCCATTATTACAGCCAATATCTCCATTATTACAGCCAATATCTTCATTATTACAGCCATTATCTCCATTATTACAGCCAATATCTCCATTATTACAGTCACTATCTCCATTATTACAGCCAATATCTCCATTATTACAGCCAATATCTCCATTATTACAGCCACTATCCATTATTACAGCCAATATCTCCATTATTACAGCCACTATCTCCATTATTACAGCCACTATCTCCATTATTACAGCCACTATCTCCATTATTACAGCCACTATCCATTATTACAGCCACTATCTCCATTATTACAGCCACTATCTCCATTATTACAGCCACTATCCATTATTACAGCCAATATCTCCATTATTACAGCCACTATCTCCATTATTACAGCCACTATCTCCATTATTACAGCCACTATCTCCATTATTACAGCCACTATCTCCATTATTACAGCCACTATCTCCAT
Organism: Sebastes umbrosus; assembly: GCF_015220745.1. Taxonomy (NCBI): domain Eukaryota; kingdom Metazoa; phylum Chordata; class Actinopteri; order Perciformes; family Sebastidae; genus Sebastes; species Sebastes umbrosus. The sequence goes on along the minus strand of NW_023618441.1, from coordinate 244,807 downwards.
TACTACAGCCACTATCTCCATTATTACAGCCACTATCTCCATTATTACAGCCAATATCTCCATTATTACAGCCACTATCCATTATTACAGCCAATATCTCCATTATTACAGTCACTATCTCCATTATTACAGCCAATATCTCCATTATTACAGCCAATATCTCCATTATTACAGCCACTATCTCCATTATTACAGCCACTTTCTCCATTATTACAGCCACTATCCATTATTACAGCCAATATCTCCATTATTACAGCCACTATCTCCATTATTACAGCCAATATCTCCATTATTACAGCCACTATCTCCATTATTACAGCCACTATCTCCATTATTACAGCCACTATCCATTATTACAGCCACTATCTCCATTATTACAGCCACTATCTCCATTATTACAGCCACTATCCATTATTACAGCCACTATCTCCATTATTACAGCCACTATCTCCATTACTACAGCCACTATCTCCATTACTACAGCCACTATCTCCATTATTACAGCCACTAACTCCATTATTACAGCCACTATCCATTATTACAGGCAATATCTCCATTATTACAGCCACTATCTCCATTATTACAGCCACTATCTCCATTATTACAGCCACTATCTCCATTATTACAGCCAATATCTCCATTATTACAGCCAATATCTTCATTATTACAGCCATTATCTCCATTATTACAGCCAATATCTCCATTATTACAGTCACTATCTCCATTATTACAGCCAATATCTCCATTATTACAGCCAATATCTCCATTATTACAGCCAATATCTCCATTATTACAGCCACTATCCATTATTACAGCCAATATCTCCATTATTACAGCCACTATCTCCATTATTACAGCCACTATCTCCATTATTACAGCCACTATCTCCATTATTACAGCCACTATCCATTATTACAGCCACTATCTCCATTATTACAGCCACTATCTCCATTATTACAGCCACTATCCATTATTACAGCCAATATCTCCATTATTACAGCCACTATCTCCATTATTACAGCCACTATCTCCATTATTACAGCCACTATCTCCATTATTACAGCCACTATCCATTATTACAGCCACTATCTCCATTATTACAGCCAATATCTCCATTATTACAGCCACTATCCATTATTACAGCTACTATCTCCATTATTACAGCCACTATCTCCATTATTACAGCCACTATCTCCATTATTACAGCCACTATCTCCATTATTACAGCCACCATCCATTATTACAGCCACTATCTCCATTATTACAGCCACTATCTCCATTATTACAGCCACCATCCATTATTACAGCCACTATCTCCATTATTACAGCCACTATCTCCATTATTACAGCCACTATCCATTATTACAGCCAATATCTCCATTATTACAGCCACTATCTCCATTATTACCCACTATCTCCATTATTACAGCCACTATCCATTATTACAGCCAATATCTCCATTATTACAGCCACTATCTCCATTATTACCCACTATCTCCATTATTACAGCCACTATCCATTATTACAGCCAATATCTCCATTATTACAGCCAATATCTCCATTATTACAGCCACTATCTCCATTATTACCCACTATCTCCATTATTACAGCCACTATCTCCATTATTACAGCCACTATCTCCATTATTACAGCCACTATCCATTATTACAGCCACTATCTCCATTATTACAGCCACTATCTCCATTATTACAGCCACTATCTCCATTATTACAGCCACTATCTCCATTATTACAGCCACTAACTCCATTATTACAGCCACTATCCATTATTACAGCCAATATCTCCATTATTACAGCCACTATCCATTATTACAGCCAATATCTCCATTATTACAGTCACTATCTCCATTATTACAGCCAATATCTCCATTATTACAGCCAATATCTCCATTATTACAGCCACTATCTCCATTATTACAGCCAATATCTCCATTATTACAGCCACTTTCTCCATTATTACAGCCACTATCCATTATTACAGCCAATATCTCCATTATTACAGCCACTATCTCCATTATTACAGCCACTATCTCCATTATTACAGCCAATATCTCCATTATTACAGCCACTATCTCCATTATTACAGCCACTATCTCCATTATTACAGCCACTATCCATTATTACAGCCACTATCTCCATTATTACAGCCACTATCCATTATTACAGCCACTATCTCCATTATTACAGCCACTATCTCCATTACTACAGCCACTATCTCCATTACTACAGCCACTATCTCCATTATTACAGCCACTAACTCCATTATTACAGCCACTATCCATTATTACAGGCAATATCTCCATTATTACAGCCACTATCTCCATTATTACAGCCACTATCTCCATTATTACAGCCACTATCTCCATTATTACAGCCACTATCTCCATTATTACAGCCAATATCTCCATTATTACAGCCAATATCTTCATTATTACAGCCATTATCTCCATTATTACAGCCAATATCTCCATTATTACAGTCACTATCTCCATTATTACAGCCAATATCTCCATTATTACAGCCAATATCTCCATTATTACAGCCAATATCTCCATTATTACAGCCACTATCCATTATTACAGCCAATATCTCCATTATTACAGCCACTATCTCCATTATTACAGCCACTATCTCCATTATTACAGCCACTATCTCCATTATTACAGCCACTATCCATTATTACAGCCACTATCTCCATTATTACAGCCACTATCTCCATTATTACAGCCACTATCTCCATTATTACAGCCACCATCCATTATTACAGCCACTATCTCCATTATTACAGCCACTATCTCCATTATTACAGCTACTATCTCCATTATTACAGCCACCATCCATTATTACAGCCACTATCTCCATTATTACAGCCACTATCTCCATTATTACAGCCACTATCCATTATTACAGCCAATATCTCCATTATTACAGCCACTATCTTCATTATTACCCACTATCTCCATTATTACAGCCACTATCCATTATTACAGCCAATATCTCCATTATTACAGCCACTATCTCCATTATTACCCACTATCTCCATTATTACAGCCACTATCCATTATTACAGCCAATATCTCCATTATTACAGCCACTATCTCCATTATTACAGCCACTATCTCCATTATTACAGCCACTATCTCCATTATTACAGCCACTATCTCCATTATTACCCACTATCTCCATTATTACAGCACTATCTCCATTATTACAGCCACTATCCATTATTACAGCCACTATCTCCATTATTACAGCCACTATCTCCATTACTACAGCCACTATCTCCATTATTACAGCCACTATCTCCATTATTACAGCCACTAACTCCATTATTACAGCCACTATCTCCATTATTACAGCCACTATCTCCATTATTACAGCCAATATCTCCATTATTACAGCCAATATCTCCATTATTACAGCCACTATCCATTATTACAGCCAATATCTCCATTATTACAGTCACTATCTCCATTATTACAGCCAATATCTCCATTATTACAGCCAATATCTCCATTATTACAGCCACTATCTCCATTATTACAGCCAATATCTCCATTATTACAGCCACTTTCTCCATTATTACAGCCACTATCCATTATTACAGCCAATATCTCCATTATTACAGCCACTATCTCCATTATTACAGCCACTATCTCCATTATTACAGCCAATATCTCCATTATTACAGACACTATCTCCATTATTACAGCCACTATCTCCATTATTACAGCCACTATCCATTATTACAGCCACTATCTCCATTATTACAGCCACTATCTCCATTATTACAGCCACTATCTCCATTATTACAGCCACTATCCATTATTACAGCCACTATCTCCATTATTACAGCCACTATCTCCATTACTACAGCCACTATCTCCATTACTACAGCCACTATCTCCATTATTACAGCCACTAACTCCATTATTACAGCCACTATCCATTATTACAGGCAATATCTCCATTATTACAGCCACTATCTCCATTATTACAGCCACTATCTCCATTATTACAGCCACTATCTCCATTATTACAGCCAATATCTCCATTATTACAGCCAATATCTTCATTATTACAGCCATTATCTCCATTATTACAGCCAATATCTCCATTATTACAGTCACTATCTCCATTATTACAGCCAATATCTCCATTATTACAGCCAATATCTCCATTATTACAGCCAATATCTCCATTATTACAGCCACTATCTCCATTATTACAGCCACTATCTCCATTATTACAGCCACTATCTCCATTATTACAGCCACTATCCATTATTACAGCCACTATCTCCATTATTACAGCCACTATCTCCATTATTACAGCCACTATCCATTATTACAGCCAATATCTCCATTATTACAGCCACTATCTCCATTATTACAGCCACTATCTCCATTATTACAGCCACTATCTCCATTATTACAGCCACTATCTCCATTATTACAGCCACTATCTCCATTACTACAGCCACTATCTCCATTATTACAGCCACTATCTCCATTATTACAGCCACTATCTCCATTATTACAGCCAATATCTCCATTATTACAGCCACTATCTCCATTATTACAGCCACTATCCATTATTACAGCCACTATCTCCATTATTACAGCCACTATCTCCATTATTACAGCCACTATCCATTATTACAGCCAATATCTCCATTATTACAGCCACTATCTCCGTTGTTACAGCCACTATCTCCGTTATTACAGCCACTATCTCCGTTATTACAGCCACTATCTCCTTTATTACAGCCACTATCTCCATTACTACAGCCACTATCTCCATTATTACAGCCACTATCTCCATTATTACAGCCAATATCTCCATTATTACAGCCACTATCTCCATTATTACAGCCACTATCCATTATTACAGCCACTATCCATTATTACAGCCACTAACTCCATTATTACAGCCACTAACTCCATTATTACAGCCACTATCCATTATTACAGCCACTATCTCCATTATTACAGCCACTATCTCCATTATTACAGCCAATATCTCCATTATTACAGCCAATATCTCCATTATTACAGCCACTGTCTCCATTATTACAGTCACTATCTCCATTATTACAGCCAATATCTCCATTATTACAGCCAATATCTCCATTATTACAGCCACTATCTCCATTATTACAGCCAATATCTCCATTATTACAGCCACTATCTCCATTATTACAGCCACTATCTCCATTACTACAGCCACTATCTCCATTATTACAGCCACTAACTCCATTATTACAGCCACTATCCATTATTACAGCCAATATCTCCATTATTACAGCCACTATCTCCATTATTACAGCCACTATCCATTATTACAGCCACTATCTCCATTATTACAGCCACTATCCATTATTACAGCCACTATCTCCATTATTACAGCCACTATCTCCATTATTACAGCCACTATCCATTATTACAGCCAATATCTCCATTATTACAGCCACTATCTCCATTATTACAGCCACTATCTCCATTATTACAGCCACTATCTCCATTATTACAGCCACTATCTCCATTATTACAGCCACTATCCATTATTACAGCCACTATCTCCATTATTACAGCCACTATCTCCATTATTACAGCCACTATCCATTATTACAGCCACTATCTCCATTATTACAGCCACTATCTCCATTATTACAGCCACTATCTCCATTATTACAGCCACTATCCATTATTACAGCCACTATCTCCATTATTACAGCCACTATCTCCATTACTACAGCCACTATCTCCATTATTACAGCCACTATCTCCATTATTACAGCCACTATCTCCATTATTACAGCCACTATCTCCATTATTACAGCCACTATCTCCATTATTACAGCCACTATCCATTATTACAGCCACTATCCATTATTACAGCCACTAACTCCATTATTACAGCCACTAACTCCATTTATACAGCCACTATCTCCATTATTACAGCCACTATCTCCATTATTACAGCCACTATCTCCATTATTACAGCCACTATCCATTATTACAGCCACTATCTCCATTATTACAGCCACTATCTCCATTACTACAGCCACTATCTCCATTATTACAGCCACTAACTCCATTATTACAGCCACTATCCATTATTACAGCCAATATCTCCATTATTACAGCCACTATCTCCATTATTACAGCCACTATCTCCATTATTACAGCCAATATCTCCATTATTACAGCCAATATCTTCATTATTACAGCCACTATCTCCATTATTACAGCCAATATCTCCATTATTACAGTCACTATCTTCATTATTACAGCCAATATCTCCATTATTACAGCCACTATCTCCATTATTACAGCCACTATCCATTATTACAGCCACTATCTCCATTATTACAGCCACTATCCATTATTACAGCCAATATCTCCATTATTACAGCCACTATCTCCATTATTACCCACTATCTCCATTATTACAGCCACTATCCATTATTACAGCCAATATCTCCATTATTACAGCCAATATCTCCATTATTACAGCCACTATCTCCATTATTGCAGCCACTATCTCCATTATTACAGCCACTATCTCCATTATTACCCACTATCTCCATTATTACAGCCACTATCTCCATTATTACAGCCACTATCCATTATTACAGCCACTATCTCCATTATTACAGCCACTATCTCCATTATTACAGCCACTATCTCCATTATTACAGCCACTATCTCCATTATTACCCACTATCTCCATTATTACAGCCACTATCTCCATTATTACAGCCACTATCCATTATTACAGCCACTATCTCCATTATTACAGCCACTATCTCCATTACTACAGCCACTATCTCCATTATTACAGCCACTATCTCCATTATTACAGCCACTAACTCCATTATTACAGCCACTATCCATTATTACAGCCAATATCTCCATTATTACAGCCACTATCTCCATTATTACAGCCACTATCTCCATTATTACAGCCAATATCTCCATTATTACAGCCAATATCTCCATTATTACAGCCACTATCTCCATTATTACAGCCACTATCTCCATTATTACAGCCACTATCCATTATTACAGCCAATATCTCCATTATTACAGCCAATATCTCCATTATTACAGTCACTATCTCCATTATTACAGCCAATATCTCCATTATTACAGCCAATATCTCCATTATTACAGCCACTATCCATTATTACAGCCAATATCTCCATTATTACAGCCACTATCTCCATTATTACAGCCACTATCTCCATTATTACAGCCACTATCTCCATTATTACAGCCACTATCCATTATTACAGCCACTATCTCCATTATTACAGCCACTATCTCCATTATTACAGCCACTATCCATTATTACAGCCAATATCTCCATTATTACAGCCACTATCTCCATTATTACAGCCACTATCTCCATTATTACAGCCACTATCTCCATTGATTACAGCCAACTAATCTCCATTATTACAGCCACCTATCTCCATTATTACAGCAATTCCATTTGATTACAGCCACTTATCTCCATTATTCACAGCCACTATCCATTAATTACAGCCAATATCGTCCATTAGTACAGTCCACTATCTTCCATTATTACAGCCACTATTCTCCATTATTACAGCCAATTATCTCCATTATTACAGCCACTATCTCCACTTATTACAGCCACTATCTCCATTAGTTACAGCCACTATCTCCATTAGTTTACAGCCACTATCTCCATTAGTACAGCCCCTATCTCCATTATTACAGCCACTATCTCCATTATTACAGCCACTATCTCCATTATTACAGCCACTATCTCCATTATTACAGCCACTATCCATTATTACAGCCACTATCTCCATTATTACAGCCACTATCTCCATTACTACAGCCACTATCTCCATTACTACAGCCACTATCTCCATTATTACAGCCACTATCCATTATTACAGCCACTATCCATTATTACAGCCACTAACTCCATTATTACAGCCAATATCTCCATTATTACAGCCACTATCTCCATTATTACAGCCACTATCTCCATTATTACAGCCAATATCTCCATTATTACAGCCAATATCTCCATTATAACAGCCAATATCTCCATTATTACAGCCAATATCTCCATTATTACAGCCACTATCTCCATTATTACAGCCAATATCTCCATTTATTACAGCCACTATCTCATTATTACAGCCACCATCTCCATTATTACAGCCACTATCTCCATATACAGCACTATCCATTATTACAGCCCACTATCTCCATTATTACAGCCAATAATCTCCATTATTACAGCCACTATCTCCATTATTACAGCAACTATCTCCATTATTACAGCCACTATATCATTATTACAGCCACTATCTCCATTATTACAGCCACTATCTCCATCTATACAGCCACTATCTCCATTATTACAGCCAATATCTCCATTATTACAGCCACTATCTCCATTATTACAGCCACTATCTCCATTATTACAGCCACTATCTCATTACTACAGCCACTATCTCCATTATTACAGCCACTATCTCCATTATTACAGCCACTATATCTCCATTATTACAGCCACTATTCCATTATACAGGCCACTATGCCATTATTACAGCCACTCCTCGCCTTATTACAGCCAACTATCCTCCATTATTACAGCACTTATCTCCATTATTACAGCCAATACTCCATTATTACAGCCAATCTCATATTTACAGCCACTATCTCCATTATTACAGCCATTATCTCCATCCTATACAAGCCACTATCTCCATTATTACAGCCAATATCTTCAGATACAGAACACTTTCCCTTATTACAGCCACTATCTCATTATTACAGCCACTATACTCCATTATTACAGCCACTATCATTATTACAGCCAATATCTCCATTATTACAAGCACTATCTCCATTATTACAGCCACTATTCCATTATTACAGCCACTATCTCCATTATTACAGCACTATCTCCATATTACAGCCACTATCTCATTATTACAGCCACTATCTCCATTATTACAGCCACTTCCTCCACATATTACAGCCACTATCCCATTATTACAGCCAATATCTCCATTATTACAGCCACTATCTCCATTATTACAGCCACTATCCATTATTACAGCCACTATCTCCATTATTACAGCCACTATCTCCATTATTACAGCCACTATCTCCATTATTACAGCCACTATCTCCATTATTACAGCCACTATCTCCATTATTACAGCCACTCTCCATTATTACAGCCACTATCTCCATTATTACAGCCACTATCTCCATTATTACAGCCAATATCTCCATTATTACAGCCAATATCTTCATTATTACAGCCACTATCTCCATTATTACAGCCAATATCTCCATTATTACAGTCACTATCTTCATTATTACAGCCAATATCTCCATTATTACAGCCACTATCTCCATTATTACAGCCACTATCCATTATTACAGCCACTATCTCCATTATTACAGCCACTATCCATTATTACAGCCAATATCTCCATTATTACAGCCACTATCTCCATTATTACCCACTATCTCCATTATTACAGCCACTATCCATTATTACAGCCAATATCTCCATTATTACAGCCAATATCTCCATTATTACAGCCACTATCTCCATTATTACAGCCACTATCTCCATTATTACAGCCACTATCTCCATTATTACCCACTATCTCCATTATTACAGCCACTATCTCCATTATTACAGCCACTATCCATTATTACAGCCACTATCTCCATTATTACAGCCACTATCTCCATTATTACAGCCACTATCTCCATTATTACAGCCACTATCTCCATTATTACCCACTATCTCCATTATTACAGCCACTATCTCCATTATTACAGCCACTATCCATTATTACAGCCACTATCTCCATTATTACAGCCACTATCTCCATTACTACAGCCACTATCTCCATTATTACAGCCACTATCTCCATTATTACAGCCACTAACTCCATTATTACAGCCACTATCCATTATTACAGCCAATATCTCCATTATTACAGGCCACTAATCCTCCATTATTACAGACCAATATCTCCATTATTACAGCCAACTATTTCCATTATTACAGCCACTATCTCCATTATTACAGCCACTATCTCCATTATTACAGCCACTATCTCCATTATTACAGCCACTATCTCCATTATTACAGCCAATATCTCCATTATTACAGCCACTATCTCCATTATTACAGCCACTATCTCCATTATTACAGCCCATATCTCCATTATTACAGCCACTATCCATTATTACAGCCACTATCTCCATTATTACAGCCACTATCTCCATTATTACAGCCACTATCCATTATTACAGCCAATATCTCCATTATTACAGCCACTATCTCCATTATTACAGCCACTATCTCCATTATTACAGCCACTATCCATTATTACAGCCAATATCTCCATTATTACAGCCACTATCTCCATTATTACAGCCACTATCTCCATTATTACAGCCACTATCTCCATTATTACAGCCACTATCTCCATTATTACAGCCACTATCTCCATTATTACAGCCACTATCTCCATTATTACAGCCACTATCCATTATTACAGCCACTATCTCCATTATTACAGCCACTATCTCCATTATTACAGCCACTATCTCCATTACTACAGCCACTATCTCCATTATTACAGCCACTATCTCCATTATTACAGCCACTATCCATTATTACAGCCACTATCTCCATTATTACAGCCACTGTCTCCATTATTACAGCCACTATCCATTATTACAGCCAATATCTCCATTATTACAGCCACTATCTCCATTATTACAGCCACTATCCATTATTACAGCCACTATCTCCATTATTACAGCCACTTTCTCCATTATTACAGCCACTATCTCCATTACTACAGCCACTATCTCCATTACTACAGCCACTATCTCCATTATTACAGCCACTATCTCCATTATTACAGCCACTATCTCCATTATTACAGCCACTATCCATTATTACAGCCACTATCCATTATTACAGCCACTAACTCCATTATTACAGCCACTAACTCCATTATTACAGCCACTAACTCCATTATTACAGCCACTAACTCCATTATTACAGCCACTATCCATTATTACAGCCACTATCTCCATTATTACAGCCACTATCCATTATTACAGCCACTATCTCCATTATTACAGCCACTATCCATTATTACAGCTACTATCTCCATTATTACAACCACTATCTCCATTACTACAGCCACTATCTCCATTATTACAGCCACTATCTCCATTATTACAGCCACTATCTCCATTATTACAGCCACTATCCATTATTACAGCCAATATCTCCATTATTACAGCCACTATCTCCATTATTACAGCCACTATCTCCATTATTACAGCAAATATCTCCATTATTACAGCAAATATCTCCATTATTACAGCCAATATCTCCATTATTACAGCCAATATCTCCATTATTACAGCCAATATCTCCATTATTACAGCCACTATCCATTATTACAGCCAATATCTTCATTATTACAGCCACTATCTCCATTATTACAGCCACTATCCATTATTACAGCCACTATCCATTATTACAGCCAATATCTCCATTATTACAGCCACTATCTCCATTATTGCAGCCACTATCTCCATTATTACAGCCACTATCTCCATTATTACAGCCACTATCCATTATTACAGCCACTATCTCCATTATTACAGCCAATATCTCCATTATTACAGCCACTATCTCCATTATTACAGCCAATATCTCCATTATTACAGCCACTATCCATTATTACAGCCAATATCTCCATTATTACAGCCACTATCTCCATTATTACAGCCACTATCTCCATTATTACAGCCACTATCTCCATTATTACAGCCACTATCCATTATTACAGCCAATATCTCCATTATTACAGTCACTAACTCCATTATTACAGCCACTATCTCCATTATTACAGCCACTATGTCCATTATTACAGCCACTATCTCCATTATTACAGCCAATATCTCCATTATTACAGCCACTATCTCCATTATTACAGCTACTATCTCCATTATTACAGCCAATATCTCCATTATTACAGCTAATATCTCCATTATTACAGCCACTATCTCCATTATTACAGCCAACATCTCCATTATTACAGCCACTATCTCCATTATTACAGTCAATATCTCCATTATTACAGCTAATATCCCCATTATTACAGCCAATATCTCCATTATTACAGCCACTATCTCCATTATTACAGCCACTATCTCCATTGTTACAGCCAATATCTCCATTATTACAGCTAATATCTCCATTATTACAGTCAATATCTCCATTATTACAGCTAATATCCCCATTATTACAGCCAATATCTCCATTATTACAGCCACTATCTCCATTATTACAGCCACTATCTCCATTATTACAGCCAATATCTCCATTATTACAGCTAATATCTCCATTATTACAGCCACTATCTCCATTATTGCAGCCGCATACAGCTAGCAGGAAGCTGGCAGATCCAGATATGTCCTTTGAGTAAGGGTTCAAGCCTGAAGCGTCCTGGTTGCATCTACAGTCTCCTCTGTTATAACACCAGACAGCTCTCTGATCTCTGATCCTCATCAGTCCCGTCACTCTGCTGCTTCCTGTCTCATCCAGTTTTAAGGACTCTGATGGGACACAAATCCAACATCACCAGTCTGGGCTTCCATCCGTCTGGAGACTTCCTGGCCTCCAGCTCCATGGACACCAACATCAAGGTAGGACTCTGTCTCTGTGTGTGTGAGAGCTTATATAGAATTATAATGTGTATTAATGACATGTGTCTTCTGATCTGTCCTCTCTCTGTCAGCTGTGGGACGTGCGGAGGAAAGGATACGTCTTCAGGTACAAGGTGAGGACTACAGTGTGTGTGTTTGTGGACTAAATACATTACTGTAAAAGCACATTTTAAAACATATATTTGTGGGCTCAGTTTTAGAGCTAGCGTGAAGATCCTGGTATCATATATCTATATATATATCTATATAGATATATACAGATGTAGGCAAAATTGTTGGTACTCTTCCGTTAAAGAAAGAAAAACCCACAAAAGTCACTGAAATAACTTGAAACTGACAAAAGTAATAATAAATAAAAATGTACTGAAAATGAACTAATGAAAATGAGATATTGCTTTTGAATTTTGGTTCAACAGAATCATTTTAAAAAACAAACTAATGAAACTGGCCTGGACAAAAATGATGGTACTCTTAACTTAATATTTTGTTGCACAACCTTTTGAGGCAATCACTGCAATCAAGTGATTTCTGTAACTCTCAATGAGACTTCTGCACCTGTCCACAGGTATGTTGGCCCACTCCTCGTGAGCAAACTGCTCTAGCTGTCTCAGGTTTGAAGGGTGCCTTCTCCAGATTGCATGTTTCAGCTCCTTCCACAGATGTTCAATAGGATTTAGATCAGGGCTCATAGAAGGCCACTTCAGAATAGTCCAATGTTTAGTTCTTAGCCATTCTTGGGTGTTTTTAGCTGTGTTTTGGGTCATTATCCTGTTGGAGGACCCATGACCTGCAACTGAGACCAAGCTTTCTGACACTGGGCAGCACATTTCGCTCCAGAATGCCTTGATAGTCTTGAGATTTCATTGCACCCTGCACAGATTCAAGACACCCTGTGCCAGATGCAACAAAGCAGCCCCAGAACATAACCGAGCCTCCTCCATGTTTCACATTAGGTACAGTGTTCTTTTCTTTGGATGCTTCATCTCTTCGTCTGTGAACATAGAGCTGATGTGACTTGCCAAAAAGCTCCAGTTTTGTCTCATCTGTCCAAAGGACATTCTCCCAGAAGCTTTGTGGCTTGTCAATATGCATTTTGGAAAATTCCAGTCTCGCTTTTTTTATGATTTGGTGTCCTCCTCGGTCGTCTTCCATTAAGTCCACTTTGGCTCAAACAGTGACGGATGGTGCGATCTGACACTGATGTACCTTGACCTTGGAGTTCACCTCTAATCTCTTTGGAAGTTGTTCTGGGCTCTTTGGTTACCATTCGTATTATCCGTCTCTTCAATATGTCATCAATGTTCCCCTTGCGGCCACGTCCAGGGAGGTTGGCTACAGTCCCATGGACCTTAAACTTCTGAATAATATGTGCAGCTGTAGTCACAGGAACATCAAGCTGCTTGGAGATGGTCTTATAGCCTTTACCTTTAACATGAAGGTCTATAATGTTCTTTCTGATCTCCTGAGACAACTCTCTCCTTAGCTTTCTGTGGTCCATGTTCAGTGTGGTACACACCATGACACCAAACAGCACAGTGACTACTTTTCACCCTTTAAATAGGCAGACTGACTGATTACAAGTTTGAAGATACCTGTGATGCTATTTACAGGACACACCTTAGTTTAATATGTCCCTATGGTCACATTATTTTACATCTTTTCTAGGGGTACCATCATTTTTGTCCAGGCCAGTTTCATTAGTTTGTTTTTTAAAATGATTCTGTTGAACCATAATTCAAAAGCAACAGCTGATTTTCATTAGTTCATTTTCAGTAACATTTTATTTATTATTACTTTTGTCAGTTTCAAGTTATTTCAGTGACCATTGTGGGGTTTTCTTTCTTTAACGGAAGAGTACCAACAATTTTGCCTACGTCTGTATATAGATATATCTATCTATCTATCTATCTATCTATATATCTATATAGATCTATATAAATATAGATCTATATAGATCTGTCTGTCTGTCTGTCTGTCTATATCTATATATAGATACTGGTATCATAGTAAACTGTAGAACCTGATGAATCCATCGGTACCAACCATGTCAGACTAGCTGGTCATGAAGAGGTTAAATAACACTCCAAACTGTCATGTCCATGTTCAAAGAGGTCCCTTGACCTCTGACCTCCAGATCAGTGAATGTAAATGGGTTCTCTGGGTACCCACGAGTCTCCCCTTTACAGACATGCCCACTTTATGATAATCACATGCAGTTTGGGGCAAGTCATAGTCAAGTCAGCACACTGACACACTGACAGCTGTTGTTGCCTGTTGGGCTGCAGTTTGCCATGTTATGATTGGAGCATATTGTTTTATGTCAAATGCAGTACCTGTGAGGGTTTCTGGATCAATATCTGTCATTGATCTGTGTTGTTCATTGATTTATAATAATAAATATATACATACATTTACATAAAGCAGCATATTAGTCCACTCCCATGTTGATAAGAGGATTAAATACTGGACTGATCTCCTTTAAGGTTCATTTAGAATAGATAAAACGTGTGGGATTAAATGTTTGAATGTGTTGACAGCCCTAAAATGTATATTTTAAAGTGCATTTCCTATTTTTCTCCACCCGTTTGGAAGAAGCTCTGTGTGATAGAGGAACCTCTGGTCTCCTGGAGGATCATGGTGGTGTAGCTGGTGACAGATGAAGTTGTGTTTGTGTTGCAGGGTCACACTCAGGCCGTGAGGAGTCTGGCCTTCAGTCCAGACGGGAAGTGGTTGGCTTCAGCCAGCGACGACTCCACCGTCAAGGTACAGGCTGATGTTCCAGCTGCAGGTCAACAGCTGTCTAGTAGTCATCCATTCACCTTCAGTATGGGTCAGGACTTCTTCCATATACAGACGTGGACAAAATTGTTGGTACCCTTCCGTTAAAGAAAGAAAACCCCACAATGGTCACTGAAATAACTTGAAACTGACAAAAGTAATAATAAATAAAAATTTACTGTAAATGAACTAATGAAAATCAGATATTGTTTTTGAATTATGGTTCAACAGAATCATTTTAAAAAACAAACTAATGAAACTGACCTGGACAAAAATGATGGTACCCCTAGAAAAGATGTAAAATAATGTGACCATAGGGACATGTTAAACTAAGGTGTGTCCTGTAAATAGCATCACAGGTATCTTCAAACTTGTAATCAGTCAGTCTGCCTATTTAAAGGGTGAAAAGTAGTCACTGTGCTGTTTGGTGTCATGGTGTGTACCACACTGAACATGGACCACAGAAAGCTAAGGAGAGAGTTGTCTCAGGAGATCAGAAAGAACATTATAGACCTTCATGTTAAAGGTAAAGGCTATAAGACCATCTCCAAGCAGCTTGATGTTCCTGTGACTACAGCTGCACATATTATTCAGAAGTTTAAGGTCCATGGGACTGTAGCCAACCTCCCTGGACGTGGCCACAAGAGGAAAATTGATGACATATTGAAGAGACGGATAATACGAATGGTAACCAAAGAGCCCAGAACAACTTCCAAAGATATTAGAGGTGAACTCCAAGGTCAAGGTACATCAGTGTCAGATCGCACCATCCGTCACTGTTTGAGCCAAAGTGGACTTAATGAAAGACAACCGAGGAGGACACCAAATCATAAAAAAAACAGACTGGAATTTTCCAAAATGCATATTGACAAGCCACAAAGCTTCTGGGAGAATGTCCTTTGGACAGATGAGACAAAACTGGAGCTTTTTGGCAAGTCACATCAGCTCTATGTTCACAGACGAAGAGATGAAGCATCCAAAGAAAAGAACACTGTACCTACAGTGAAACATGGAGGAGGCTCGGTTATGTTATGGGGCTGCTTTGCTGCATCTGGCACAGGGTGTCTTGAATCTGTGCAGGGTGCAATGAAATCTCAAGACTATCAAGGCATTCTGGAGCGAAATGTGCTGCCCAGTGTCAGAAAGCTTGGTCTCAGTTGCAGGTCATGGGTCCTCCAACAGGATAATGACCCAAAACACAGCTAAAAACACCCAAGAATGGCTAAGAACTAAACATTGGACTGTTCTGAAGTGGCCTTCTATGAGCCCTGATCTAAATCCTATTGAACATCTGTGGAAGGAGCTGAAACATGCAGTCTGGAGAAGGCACCCTTCAAACCTGAGACAGCTGGAGCAGTTTGCTCACGAGGAGTGGGCCAACATACCTGTGGACAGGTGCAGAAGTCTCATTGAGAGTTACAGAAATCACTTGATTGCAGTGATTGCCTCAAAAGGTTGTGCAACTAAATATTAAGTTAAGGGTACCATCATTTTTGTCAAGGCCAGTTTCATTAGTTTGTTTTTTAAATGATTCTGTTGAACCAAAATTCAAAAACAATGTCTCATTTTCATTAGTTCATTTTCAGTACATTTTTATTTATAATTACTTTTGTCAGTTTCAAGTTATTTCAGTGACCATTGTGGGTTTTTTCTTTCTTTAACGGAAGGGTACCAACAATTTTGTCCACGTCTGTATCTGCTTCATCTGAGTCTATGTGGAGGTAGAAGGAAGTTACCGCTTTTATTGTGGTAGTCTGAGTAACGTGACGTCATATCTTTTATTGTGGTAGTCTGAGTAACGTGACGTCATATCTTTTATTGTGGTAGTCTGAGTAACGTGACGTCATATCTTTTATTGTGGTAGTCTGAGTAACGTGACTACATATCTTTTATTGTGGTAGTCTGAGTGACGTGACGTCATATCTTTTATTGTGGTAGTCTGAGTAACGTGACGTCATATCTTTTATTGTGGTAGTCTGAGTAACGTGACGTCATATCTTTTATTGTGGTAGTCTGAGTAACGTGACGTCACATCTTTTATTGTGGTAGTCTGAGTGACGTGACGTCATATCTTTTATTGTGGTAGTCTGAGTGACGTGACGTCACATCTTTTATTGTGGTAGTCTGAGTAACGTGACGTCACATCTTTTATTGTGGTAGTCTGAGTAAGGTGACGTCATATCTTTTATTGTGGTAGTCTGAGTAAGGTGACGTCACATCTTTTATTGTGGTAGTCTGAGTAACGTGACGTCATATCTTTTATTGTGGTAGTCTGAGTAACGTGACGTCATATCTTTTATTGTGGTAGTCTGAGTAACGTGACGTCATATCTTTTATTGTGGTAGTCTGAGTAACGTGACGTCACATCTTTTATTGTGGTAGTCTGAGTAACGTGACGTCACATCTTTTATTGTGGTAATCTGAGTAACGTGACGTCACGTCTTTTATTGTGGTAGTCTGAGTAACGTGACGTCATATCTTTTATTGTGGTAGTCTGAGTAAGGTGACGTCATATCTTTTATTGTGGTAGTCTGAGTAACGTGACGTCATATCTTTTATTGTGGTAGTCTGAGTAACGTGACGTCACATCTTTTATTGTGGTAGTCTGAGTAACGTGACGTCACATCTTTTATTGTGGTAATCTGAGTAACGTGACGTCACGTCTTTTATTGTGGTAGTCTGAGTAACGTGACGTCACATCTTTTATTGTGGTAATCTGAGTAACGTGACGTCATGTCTTTTATTGTGGTAGTCTGAGTAACGTGACGTCACGTCTTTTATTGTGGTAATCTGAGTAACGTGACGTCACGTCTTTTATTGTGGTAGTCTGAGTAACGTGACGTCATGTCTTTTATTGTGGTAATCTGAGTAACGTGACGTCATATCTTTTATTGTGGTAGTCTGAGTAACGTGACGTCATGTCTTTTATTGTGGTAGTCTGAGTAACGTGACGTCATGTCTTTTATTGTGGTAGTCTGAGTAACGTGACGTCACATCTTTTATTATGGTAGTCTGAGTAACGTGACGTCACATCTTTTATTGTGGTAGTCTGAGTAACGTGACGTCATGTCTTTTATTGTGGTAGTCTGAGTAACGTGACGTCACATCTTTTATTGTGGTAGTCTGAGTAACGTGACGTCATATCTTTTATTGTGGTAATCTGAGTAACGTGACGTCATATCCGTTCCGTATCCGTCAACCAAAACAAAGCTCAGAGAGTGTAAAACGTTGGAGGGTCGTCGTGGATACGACCTGCACCCTCCCATGTTAAATCCAGCATCCAGTAAAGGATGGGATTCATGGATTCATTGAGAGAGTTTACAAAGTAAAGGTTGACCTGGCGGTCTCAGGTCAGGTGATTGGGTTTGATTGACAGCTCTCAGAGGAACCGTACCAACCAGGCTAACGGACCTCAGCTGGTTCTGACCCCAACAGGTAGATCACATTTCATCACTTCCTGATTTCAACTAAATTGATTTTATAGACTAAATGTTTGTACGGCTGCTGGTTCAGACAACGGTTAAAGGATCAGCTCCTCCAGATCCATCTCATCTGGGTCTTCACTCTCCACAGTGTACTAGTCTCTACCAGTACTATTACTACTACTACCAGTAGAGACTAGTGTCTACTAGTAGTAGTAGTACTAGTGTCTACTAGTAGTAGTAGTACTAGTAGACACTAGTAGTAGTTCACACTGGACTTTATTCTGACTCCATGATGTGTATTAATCCACCGCTGAAAATAGTCCCATCACAGTCTCTGTTTCCTCCTGTTGGTCTGACGTTGTCTCCTGTCTCCTGTCTCCTGTCCCCTGTCCCCTGTCTCCTGTCTCCTGTCTCCTGTCCCCTGTCCCCTGTCTCCCTGTCTCCCGTCTCCCGTCTCCCGTCTCCCGTCTCCCGTCTCCCGTCTCCCGTCTCCCGTCCCCCGTCCCCCGTCTCCCGTCTCCCGTCCCCCGTCCCCTGTCCCCTGTCTCCTGTGGTCCCTGTCAGCTGTGGGACCTGATTCAGGGGAAGACCATCACAGAGTTTAAATGTCACACTGCAGCCGTCAACATCATCCAGTTCCACCCCAACGAGTATCTGCTGGCATCAGGCAGCTCCGACAGGTACCCACTCCTCCGACTCTGACTCCTCCTCTTACTCCTCCTCCTCCTCCTCCTGCTCTTCCTCCTTCTCCTCCTCCTCCTCTTCTTCCTCCTCCTCCTCCTCTTCTTCCTCCTCCTCCTCCTCCTCCTGCTCCTCCTCCTTCTCCTCCTCCTCCTCTTCTTCCTCCTCCTCCTCCTCTTCTTCCTCCTCCTCCTCCTCCTCCTCCTCTTCCTCCTCCTCCTCCTCCTCTTCTTCCTCCTCCTTCTCCTCCTCCTCCTCCTCCTCCTCCTCCTCCTCCTATAATAGAATAAATATATAGATCAGATGATATAACTATTGATGTGTGTGTGTCGTGTTCAGGACCATCAAGCTGTGGGATCTGGAGAAGTTCTCCATGATCGGCTCGTTGGAGGACACCAGTCCAGTCAGGTGAGTCTTCTCTCTGTAGACTGAAGCAGGTTGGACACCGCGCTGCAGGAACGTGACCTCTGACCTCTGACCCCTGACCTCCTGATCTCTGACCCCTGACTCCCGTGGGTTCAGGTCTGTGTTTTTCAGCTCTGACGGCAGCTGTCTGTACAGCGGGGCTTCAGACTCTCTGAGGGTCTTCGGCTGGGAGCCCGACCGCTGCTTCGACACGGTGCAGGTGGGCTGGGGGAGAGTCTCCGACCTGGCCGTCTGCAACCAGCAGCTGGTGGGGAGCTGTTATTAATAACTATAACAATAATAATAATAATACTAGTAATAACACTCTAACCTCTCTGCTCTGCTCTGGCCGTCAGATCGGCGTGTCCCACCAGCTGTCCAGCGTGTCCTCCTACGTGGTAGACCTGAAGCGGGTGAAGAAGAGCGGCGGCTCTTTGATCCAGGGGATTATCCAGGACAACCAGCCGCTCACAGAGCCCAAGGATCCTAAAGGAGCTGCGCTGCGCAGGAACTACGAGAGACCCACGACCACCTGCAGCTCCCAGAGGTACCTCAGCAGAACCACAGCAGAACCACACTACCACCTGTACAGCCTGAACACCGTCACACCGTCAAACCGTCACACCGTCACACAGTCACACCGTCACACGGTCACACCGTCACACAGTCACACAGTCAAACCGTCACACCGTCACACGGTCACACGGTCACACGGTCACACCGTCACACAGTCACACCGTCACACCGTCACACAGTCACACCGTCACACCGTCACACAGTCAAACCGTCACACAGTCAAACCGTCACACCGTCACACGGTCACACGGTCACACGGTCACACAGTCAAACCGTCACACGGTCACACCGTCACACGGTCACACCGTCACACGTCACACAGTCAAACCGTCACACAGTCAAACCGTCACACGGTCACACAGTCACACCGTCACACGTCACACCGTCACACCGTCACACGTCACACCGTCACACGGTCACACAGTCACACAGCCACGCCGTCACGCAGCCACGCCGTCACACCGTCACCCAGTCAAACCGTCACACGTCACACAGTCAAACCGTCACACCGTCACACGTCACACAGTCACACCGTCACACACCGTCACACAGTCAAACCGTCACACGGTCACACGTCACACGGTCACACCGTCACACCGTCACACGGTCACGCAGTCACACAGCCACGCCGTCACACCGTCACACAGTCACACCGTCACACGTCACACCGTCACACGGCCACACGGTCACGCAGTCACACAGCCACGCCGTCACGCAGCCACGCTGTCACACCGTCACCCAGTCAAACCGTCACACGTCACACAGTCAAACCGTCACACAGTCACACCGTCACACGTCACACAGTCACACCGTCACACACTGTCACACAGTCAAACCGTCACACGGTCACACGTCACACGGTCACACAGTCACACCGTCACACCGTCACACAGCCACGCAGCCACGCCGTCACACCGTCACACAGTCAAACCGTCACACGTCACACAGTCAAACCGTCACACGTCACGCCGTCACACGGTCACACAGTCACACCGTCACACTGCCACGCCGTCACACATTCACACAGTCAAACCGTCACACGTCACACGGTCACACAGTCACACCGTCACACTGCCACGCCGTCACACATTCACACAGTCAAACCGTCACGCCGTCACACGGTCAAACCGTCACACGTCACACAGTCAAACCATCACACAGTCACACCGTCACGCCGTCACACGGTCACACAGTCACACCGTCACACTGCCACGCCGTCACACATTCACACAGTCAAACCGTCACACGTCACGCCGTCACACGGTCACACCGTCACACAGTCAAACCGTCACAGAGTCACACCGTCACACAGTCACACAGTCAAACCGTCACACGTCAAACCGTCACACGGTCACACCGTCACACCGCCACGCCGTCACACGTTACACAGTCCCACAGTCACACAGTCACACAGCCACACCGTCACGCAGTCACACAGTCACACGTCACACAGTCACACGGTCACACAGTCACACCGTCACACAACCATGCCGTCAGACGTTAGACGTCACACCGTCACACAGCCACGCCGTCACACCGTCACACAGTCACACAGTCATACAGTCACACCGTCACACAGCCACACCGTCACACAGTCACACCGTCAAACTGTCACACGGTCACACAGTCACACCGTCACACGTCACGCTGTCACACAGTCATACAGTCACACGGTCACATAACCATGCCGTCACACGTCACACGGTCACACAGCCACACTGTCACGCCGTCACACAGTCACACAGTCACACAGTCACACAGCCACACAGTCACACCGTCAAACTGTCACACGGTCACACAGTCACACCGTCACACAGCCACGCTGTCATGCAGTCACACAGTCAAACCGTCACACCGTCACACGGTCACACGGTCACACAGTCACACCGTCACACAGCCACGCCGTCACACCGTCACGCAGTCACACCGTCACACGGTCACACAGTCACACAGTCACACCGTCACACGGTCACACAGTCACACAATCACACCGTCACACGGTCACACAGTCACACAGTCACACAGTCACACAGTCACACTGTCACACAGCCACAGTCACACGGTCACACAGTCACACAGTCACACCGTCACACCGTCACACAGCCACAGTCACACGGTCACACCGTCACACAGCCACAGTCACACGGCCACACAGCCACACAGTCACGCAACCACGCAGTCACGCCGTCACACCGTCACCCAGTCAAACCGTCACACGTCACACAGTCACACAGTCACACCGTCACACGGTCACACAGTCACACAGTCACACAGTCACACCGTCACCCAGTCAAACCGTCACACAGTCACACAGTCAAACCGTCACCCAGTCAAACCGTCACACGTCACACAGTCACACAGTCACACAGTCAAACCGTCACACGTCACACAGTCACACAGTCACACAGTCACACAGTCAAACCGTCACCCAGTCAAACCGTCACACGTCACACAGTCACACCGTCACCCAGTCAAACCGTCACACAGTCACACCGTCACACCGTCACACAGCCACGGCCACACTGTCACACAGTCACACAACCACGCAGTCACGCCGTCACACAGTCACACCATCACACCGTCACCCAGTCAAACCGTCACACGTCACACAGTCACACAGTCAAACCGTCACGCCGTCACACAGCCACACTGTCACGCCGTCACACATTCACACAGTCAAACCGTCACACGTCACGCCGTCACACGGTCACACCGTCACACAGTCACGCGGTCACACAGTCAAACCGTCACACCGTCACACGGTCACACAGTCACA
>NW_023618441.1:175000-221170 GCF_015220745.1 Sebastes umbrosus | reverse complement strand
ACAACGGTCACACAGTCACACCGCCACGCCGTCACACCGTCACACATCCACAGTCACAGTCACACGTCACACAGTCACACAGCCACACCGTCACACAGTCACACGTCACGTCACACAGTCACACAGTCACACCGTCACACAACCACGACGTCACACAGTCACACCGTCACACAGCCACAGTCACACCGTCACACAGCCACGTCGTCACACAGTCACACGTCACACAGTCACACCGTCACGCCGTCACGCAGCCACGCCGTCACACCGTCACACAGTCACACGTCACACCGTCACACAGTCACACCGTCACACCGTCACACAGCCACACAGTCACACCGTCACACCGTCACACAGCCACAGTCACGCCGTCACACCGTCACACAGCCACGCCGTCACACAGTCACACGTCACACCGTCACACAGCCACGCCGTCACACAGTCACACGTCACACCGTCACACCACCACACCGTCACACAGCCACGCCGTCACAGTCACACGTCACACCGTCACACACATCAGTGTCACGTTGTGATGTCATCAGTGTCATGTTGTGATGTCACTCAGTCTCACGTTGTGATGTCATCAGTGTCACGTTGTGATGTCATCAGTGTCACGTTGTGATGTCATCAGGGTGAAGCAGAGCTCAGAAGCTGATAGGCGGAGCCCCGAAGGAGAGAGGCGGAGCCCCAGTGAGGACGAGGCGGACGAGAAGGTGTCCTCCGCTGAGATCCACAACGCAGAAGACTTCAAGGAGATCTTCCAGCCCAAGAACGCCATCTGTAGGTCGCCACTCACACCTTCACTCACACCTCCACTCACACCTCCACTCACACCTTCACTCACACCTCCGCTCACACCTTCACTCACACCTCCACTCACACCTCCGCTCACACCTTCACTCACACCTCCACTCACACCTCCACTCACACCTCCACTCACACCTTCACTCACACCTCCACTCACACCTTCACTCACACCTCCGCTCACACCTTCACTCACACCTTCACTCACACCTCCGCTCACACCTCCACTCACACCTCCACCTTCACTCACACCTCCACTCACACCTCCACTCACACCTCCACTCACACCTTCACCTTCACTCACACCTCCACTCACACCTCCACTCACACCTCCACTCACACCTTCACCTTCACTCACACCTCCACTCACACCTCTACTCACACCTTCACCTTCACTCACACCTCCACTCACACCTCCACTCACACCTCCGCTCACACCTCCGCTCACACCTCCGCTCACACCTCCACTCACACCTCCACTCACACCTTCACTCACAGCTTCAGCAGCAGACTAACCCTGATCACTGATGATCACTGACATCGTCTCTGACTGAGTTCTTGTCTTCCAGCTAGAACTCCTCCCAGGATCTCAGAACCTTTCCCTGCTCCTCCAGAGGACGGTGAGTCCTTCACACCTCCATCACCTCCATCACTGAACACATTCACACCTCCATCACCTCCATCACCTCCATCACTGAACACATTCACACCTCCATCACCTCCATCACTGAACACATTCACACCTTCATCACCTCCATCACTGAACACATTCACACCTCCATCACCTCCATCACTGAACACATTCACACCTCCATCACCTCCATCACTGAACACATTCACACCTTCATCACCTCCATCACTGAACACATTCACACCTCCATCACCTCCATCACTGAACACAGTCACACCTTCATCACCTCCATCACTGAACACATTCACACCTTCATCACCTCCATCACTGAACACATTCACACCTACATCACCTCCATCACTGAACACATTCACACCTTCATCACCTCCATCACTGAACACATTCACACCTTCATCACCTCCATCACTGAACACATTCACACCTCCATCACCTCCATCACTGAACACATTCACACCTCCATCACTGAACACATTCACACCTTCATCACCTCCATCACTGAACACATTCACACCTCCATCGCCTCCATCACTGAACACATTCACACCTTCATCACCTCCATCACTGAACACATTCACACCTTCATCACCTCCATCACTGAACACATTCACACCTCCATCACTGAACACATTCACACCTCCATCACCTCCATCACTGAACACATTCACACCTCCATCACTGAACACATTCACACCTTCATCACCTCCATCACTGAACACATTCACACCTCCATCGCCTCCATCACTGAACACATTCACACCTTCATCACCTCCATCACTGAACACATTCACACCTTCATCACCTCCATCACTGAACACATTCACACCTCCATCACCTCCATCACTGAACACATTCACACCTCCATCACCTCCATCACTGAACACATTCACACCTTCATCACCTCCATCACTGAACACATTCACATCTTCATCACCTCCATCACTGAACACATTCACACCTTCATCACCTCCATCACTGAACACATTCACACCTTCATCACCTCCATCACTGAACACATTCACACCTCCATCACTGAACACATTCACACCTTCATCACCTCCATCACTGAACACATTCACACCTCCATCACCTCCATCACTGAACACATTCACACCTTCATCACCTCCATCACTGAACACATTCACACCTTCATCACCTCCATCACTGAACACATTCACATCTTCATCACCTCCATCACTGAACACATTCACACCATCGCCTCTATCACTGAACACATTCACACCTTCATCACCTCCATCACTGAACACATTCACACCTCCATCGCCTCCATCACTGAACACATTCACACCTTCATCACCTCCATCACTGAACACATTCACACCTTCATCACCTCCATCACTGAACACATTCACACCTCCATCACTGAACACATTCACACCTCCATCACCTCCATCACTGAACACATTCACACCTCCATCACTGAACACATTCACACCTTCATCACCTCCATCACTGAACACATTCACACCTCCATCGCCTCCATCACTGAACACATTCACACCTTCATCACCTCCATCACTGAACACATTCACACCTTCATCACCTCCATCACTGAACACATTCACACCTCCATCACCTCCATCACTGAACACATTCACACCTCCATCACCTCCATCACTGAACACATTCACACCTTCATCACCTCCATCACTGAACACATTCACATCTTCATCACCTCCATCACTGAACACATTCACACCTTCATCCTCCATCACTGAACACATTCACACCTTCATCACCTCCATCACTGAACACATTCACACCTCCATCACTGAACACATTCACACCTTCATCACCTCCATCACTGAACACATTCACACCTCCATCACCTCCATCACTGAACACATTCACACCTTCATCACCTCCATCACTGAACACATTCACACCTTCATCACCTCCATCACTGAACACATTCACATCTTCATCACCTCCATCACTGAACACATTCACACCATCGCCTCTATCACTGAACACATTCACACCTTCATCACCTCCATCACTGAACACATTCACACCTCCATCACTGAACACATTCACACCTTCATCACCTCCATCACTGAACACATTCACACCTCCATCACTGAACACATTCACACCTCCATCGCCTCCATCACTGAACACATTCACACCTTCATCACCTCCATCACTGAACACATTCACACCTGAGACCAGACATCAGGACACGTGTACTGTGAGAGATGGAGGACACAGTGAAGACTTCTTCTTCTCCTCTTCCTCAGACTCTGTATCATTGATCGGCCGTCAGCTGAAGGACATGATCTCTCCGTTTCCTGAGAAGCTGCAGGTCAGTGAACGCAGCATCAGTCTCTGTGACGGTCATGTGACCAAACCTGCGTGTCTTATTGTTGTTGTGTGTTCCAGGCTGTTCCGCTGGCCGCCTCCACCCCCGTCCAGAGGGTGGAGCCCACCGTGGTCTCCTCTGCAAAGCGTCCGGCGCCCTCCGACCCCCCCCGCCTCCGACCCTCCTCCTCCTCCTCTTCCTCCTCATCCTCCTCAGCCTCCCTCCATCACGGCCAGGTCTAGACCTCCAGCTAGAATCATCCTGAGCACCAGGAACGAGCCCATCGGACTCAACGTGGCCGACTTCCTGCCTGTGAGTCTCTATTCAACCTGTGGGGGGGGTTCTTAGTTCTTAGTTCTTAGTTTGACTTGTTGTTTGATTGAGAGCCGTTCCTCACAGATAATGAACCGCTACTTTATTTATTTAGAGATTTAAACATGTACTGTCCGTCTGGTGAAACCCAGCCAGAGCCTCCTGCAGCTCTGCAGCTCTTCAGCTCCTCCAGAGGCTCCTGAGGCTCCTGGTTCTCTCTTTACATTGGGCTACATTAGATTCATCATTGTTGGAGGTCCACGGTACGACGGTACGACGGTACGACGGTACGACGGTACGACTGCACGACGGTACGACTGCACGACGGTACGACTGCACGGCGGTACGACGGTACGGTACGGTACGGTACGGTACGGTACGACTGCACGGTACGAGGGTACGACTGCAC
The DNA here is from genome assembly GCF_015220745.1 of Sebastes umbrosus. NCBI lineage: Eukaryota > Metazoa > Chordata > Actinopteri > Perciformes > Sebastidae > Sebastes > Sebastes umbrosus. The sequence continues at coordinate 216,673 of NW_023618441.1, read as the reverse complement.
GACTGCACGACGGTACGACGGTACGACGGTACGACTGCACGACGGTACGACTGCACGGCGGTACGACGGTACGGTACGGTACGGTACGACTGCACGGTACGACGGTACGAGGGTACGACGGTACGAGGGTACGACGGTACGACTGCACGGCGGTACGACTGCACGGTACGACGGTACGAGGGTACGACTGCACGACTGCACGACGGTACGACGGTGCGGTACGAAGGTGCGGTACGATGGTGCGGTACGACGGTGCGGTACGACGGTAGACGGTGCGGTACGACGGTAGACGGTTTGGTACGACGGTGTGGTACGGTACGACTGTACGATTTCTTCTCTCAATGTGGCCCTAATACTCCGTAGTACATTGTCTCTTTGGCCCTCACTGCATTAGACTTATAGACTATCAACTGTGTTACCTTCATCACAATGATCACATGATTTGCGGCTCCAGACACATTTTGGGCTCTTTAGATATTAAAGGTTGCTGACCGCTGGGTTAAACTAAATAAGTCAATATCAGTAAGTCAATAAAAGTTGTGTAGTTTTGGATATGTTGTACTCCTCCACCAGAAACCAGAGATCAGAGATCAGATATTTAGTACCTGTAGTAGTCTGGTTATTAACAGTAGTAGTACTTGTAGTAGTCTGGTTATTAACAGTAGTAGTACCTGTAGTAGTCTGGTTATTAACAGTAGTAGTACCTGTAGTAGTCTGGTTATTAACAGTAGTAGTACTTGTAGTAGTCTGGTTATTAACAGTAGTAGTACTTGTAGTAGTCTGGTTATTAACAGTAGTAGTACCTGTAGTAGTCTGGTTATTAACAGTAGTAGTACCTGTAGTAGTCTGGTTATTAACAGTAGTAGTACCTGTAGTAGTCTGGTTATTAACAGTAGTAGTACTTGTAGTAGTCTGGTTATTAACAGTAGTAGTACTTGTAGTAGTCTGGTTATTAACAGTAGTAGTACCTGTAGTAGTCTGGTTATTAACAGTAGTAGTACCTGTAGTAGTCTGGTTATTAACAGTAGTAGTACCTGTAGTAGTCTGGTTATTAACAGTAGTAGTACCTGTAGTAGTCTGGTTATTAACAGTAGTAGTACCTGTAGTAGTCTGGTTATTAACAGTAGTAGTACTTGTAGTAGTCTGGTTATTAACAGTAGTAGTACCTGTAGTAGTCTGGTTATTAACAGTAGTAGTACTTGTAGTAGTCTGGTTATTAACAGTAGTAGTACTTGTAGTAGTCTGGTTATTAACAGTAGTAGTACCTGTAGTAGTCTGGTTATTAACAGTAGTAGTACTTGTAGTAGTCTGGTTATTAACAGTAGTAGTACTTGTAGTAGTCTGGTTATTAACAGTAGTAGTACCTGTAGTAGTCTGGTTATTAACAGTAGTAGTACTTGTAGTAGTCTGGTTATTAACAGTAGTAGTACCTGTAGTAGTCTGGTTATTAACAGTAGTAGTACCTGTAGTAGTCTGGTTATTAACAGTAGTAGTACTTGTAGTAGTCTGGTTATTAACAGTAGTAGTACTTGTAGTAGTCTGGTTATTAACAGTAGTAGTACCTGTAGTAGTCTGGTTATTAACAGTAGTAGTACCTGTAGTAGTCTGGTTATTAACAGTAGTAGTACTTGTAGTAGTCTGGTTATTAACAGTAGTAGTACTTGTAGTAGTCTGGTTATTAACAGTAGTAGTACCTGTAGTAGTCTGGTTATTAACAGTAGTAGTACCTGTAGTAGTCTGGTTATTAACAGTAGTAGTACCTGTAGTAGTCTGGTTATTAACAGTAGTAGTACCTGTAGTAGTCTGGTTATTAACAGTAGTAGTACCTGTAGTAGTCTGGTTATTAACAGTAGTAGTACCTGTAGTAGTCTGGTTATTAACAGTAGTAGTACTTGTAGTAGTCTGGTTATTAACAGTAGTAGTACCTGTAGTAGTCTGGTTATTAACAGTAGTAGTACTTGTAGTAGTCTGGTTATTAACAGTAGTAGTACTTGTAGTAGTCTGGTTATTAACAGTAGTAGTACCTGTAGTAGTCTGGTTATTAACAGTAGTAGTACTTGTAGTAGTCTGGTTATTAACAGTAGTAGTACCTGTAGTAGTCTGGTTATTAACAGTAGTAGTACCTGTAGTAGTCTGGTTATTAACAGTAGTAGTACTTGTAGTAGTCTGGTTATTAACAGTAGTAGTACTTGTAGTAGTCTGGTTATTAACAGTAGTAGTACCTGTAGTAGTCTGGTTATTAACAGTAGTAGTACCTGTAGTAGTCTGGTTATTAACAGTAGTAGTACTTGTAGTAGTCTGGTTATTAACAGTAGTAGTACTTGTAGTAGTCTGGTTATTAACAGTAGTAGTACCTGTAGTAGTCTGGTTATTAACAGTAGTAGTACCTGTAGTAGTCTGGTTATTAACAGTAGTAGTACCTGTAGTAGTCTGGTTATTAACAGTAGTAGTACCTGTAGTAGTCTGGTTATTAACAGTAGTAGTACCTGTAGTAGTCTGGTTATTAACAGTAGTAGTACCTGTAGTAGTCTGGTTATTAACAGTAGTAGTACCTGTAGTAGTCTGGTTATTAACAGTAGTAGTACCTGTAGTAGTCTGGTTATTAACAGTAGTAGTACCTGTAGTAGTCTGGTTATTAACAGTAGTAGTACCTGTAGTAGTCTGGTTATTAACAGTAGTAGTACCTGTAGTAGTCTGGTTATTATTGAACTGAATAAGTGTCCTCCTCTCGGTTCCTCAGTCGTCTCCTAACAACCGAGCCGGAGCTCTGAGTGATGACGAGGCTCTGACTCAGCTGAAGAAAGGTCACGACACCATGTGTGTGATGCTGCGCAGCCGCCACAAGAACCTGGAGACGGTCCGGTCCGTGTGGGCCAGAGAGGACATCAAGGTGAGACTAGTTCCAACTCAGTGTTTCCATTAGTTGGACATGGTGCAGATTAGACCCGTCATCCTCACCAATGTCCAGCTGTGATACCTGCCCTTTACCTGCCTTCACTTCCTGTTTCCTGTTTCCTGTTTCCTGTGAGCAGAGCGCTCTGGACGCTGCTGTCTCCATGAATGACCTGTCTATTGTTGTGGACATCCTGAACATCATCAACCTTCAACCGTGAGTTCATCAGCTCTGGATTTAAATATCCTGTTGTTCTATTGTTAGTAGGAACAGACATCACGTAAAACATCTCTAGTACGTAAGACATCCCTAGCTGTACATTATCATGACTATACCACGGCCACTGACTGAAGAAATCAATGTATTGACAGGAAAACGTTCCTCCAGAGTCCGACATCAGAGCTGCGCCCCTAGCAACGGTCTGTTATACGTAGTGACGGTCTGTTATACGTAGCGACGGTCTGTTATACGTAGCGACGGTCTGTTATACGTAGCGACGGTCTGTTATACGTAACGACGGTCTGTTATATGTAACGACGGTCTGTTATACGTAGCGACGGTCTGTTATACGTAGCGACGGTCTGTTATACGTAGCGACGGTCTGTTATACGTAGCGACGGTCTGTTATACGTAGCGACAGTCTGTTATACGTAGCGACGGTCTGTTATACGTAGCGACGGTCTGTTATACATAGTGACAGTCCGTTGTGATTGTAATAATAATAATAATAATAATAACGGTTTCAGGTCTCTGTGGAAGCTGGATCTGTGTCCAACGGTTCTTCCTCAGATTGACCAGCTGCTGCACAGCAAATATGAGAGGTGAGGAGCTCAGGTACTGATTCATCTAGAACATGATAAAAAACAGATACACAACGACAACAACACCTTATCTCACCTGTGTGTCTGTGTCTGTGTGCGTGTGCGTGTGCGTGTGCGTGTCTGTGTCTGTGTGCGTGTCTGTGCCTGTGTCTGTTTGTGTGTGTGTGTGTGTGTGTGTGTGTGTAGCTACATCCAGACTGGCTGTACGTCTCTGAAGCTGATCATGAAACATTTCTGGATGCTGATCTGTGACACGCTGAGGGCCACGCCGTCTGTCGGGGTGGACATCACCAGAGAGGAGCGGTGAGTCCCAACCAGTCCACAACCACCAAGTCCTCTAACACCCCACCAAGTCCTCCTCTAACACCCCACCAAGTCCTCCTCTAACACCCCACCAAGTCTTCCTCTAACAACCACCAAGTCCTCCTCTAACACCCCACCAAGACCTCTAACACCCCACCGAGTCCTCTTCTAACACCACCACCAAGTCCTCCTCTAACACCACCACCAAGTCCTCCTCTAACACCCCACCAAGTCCTCCTCTAACACCCCACCAAGTCCTCTAACACCCCACCAAGTCCTCCTCTAACACCCCACCAAGTCCTCCTCTAACACCCACCAAGTCCTCCTCTAACACCCCACCAAGTCCTCCTCTAACACCCCACCAAGTCCTCCTCTAACAACCACCAAGTCCTCCTCTAATACCCCACCAAGACCTCCTCTAACACCCCACCAAGTCCTCTTCTAACACCACCACCAAGTCCTCCTCTAACACCACCACCAAGTCCTCCTCTAACACCCCACCAAGTCCTCCTCTAACACCCCAACAAGTCCTCCTCTAACACCCCACCAAGTCCTCTTCTAACACCACAACCAAGTCCTCCTCTAACACCACCACCAAGTCCTCCTCTAACACCCAACCAAGTCCTCATCTAACACCCAACCAAGTCCTCATCTAACACCCCACCAAGTCCTCCTCTAACACCACCACCAAGTCCTCTTCTAACACCCAACCAAGTCCTCATCTAACACCCAACCAAGTCCTCATCTAACACCCAACCAAGTCCTCCTCTAACACCCCACCAAGTCCTCCTCTAACACCCCACCAAGTCCTCCTCTAACACCACCACCAAGTCCTCCTCTAACACCCCACCAAGTCCTCCTCTAACACCCCACCAAGTCCTCCTCTAACACCCCACCAAGTCCTCCTCTAACACCCCACCAAGTCCTCCTCTAACACCCCAACAAGTCCTCCTCTAACACCCACCAAGTCCTCTTCTAACACCACCACCAAGTCCTCCTCTAACACCCAACCAAGTCCTCATCTAACACCCAACCAAGTCCTCATCTAACACCCCACCAAGTCCTCCTCTAACACCACCACCAAGTCCTCCTCTAACACCCAACCAAGTCCTCATCTAACACCCAACCAAGTCCTCCTCTAACACCCAACCAAGTCCTCCTCTAACACCCCACCAAGTCCTCCTCTAACACCCCCACCAAGTCCTCCTCTAACACCACCACCAAGTCCTCCTCTAACACCCCACCAAGTCCTCCTCTAACAACCACCAAGTCCTCCTCTAACACCCCACTAAGTCCTCCTCTAACACCCCACCAAGTCCTCCTCTAACACCCCACCAAGTCCTCCTCTAACACCCCAACAAGTCCTCCTCTAACACCCCACCAAGTCCTCTTCTAACACCACCACCAAGTCCTCCTCTAACACCACCACCAAGTCCTCCTCTAACACCCCACCAAGTCCTCCTCTAACAACCACCAAGTCCTCCTCTAACACCCACCAAGTCCTCCTCTAACACCCCACCAAGTCCTCCTCTAACACCCCACCAAGTCCTCCTCTAACACCCCACCAAGTCCTCCTCTAACAACCACCAAGTCCTCCTCTAACACCCCACCAAGTCCTCTTCTAACACCACCACCAAGTCCTCCTCTAACACCACCACCAAGTCCTCCTCTAACACCCCACCAAAGTCCTCCTCTAACACCCCACCAAGTCCTCCTCTAACACCCCACCAAGTCCTCCTCTAACACCCCACCAAGTCCTCCTCTAACACCCCACCAAGTCCTCCTCTAACACCCCACCAAGTCCTCCTCTAACAACCACCAAGTCCTCCTCTAACACCCCACCAAGACCTCCTCTAACACCCCACCAAGTCCTCTTCTAACACCACCACCAAGTCCTCCTCTAACAACCACCAAGTCCTCCTCTAACACCCCACCAAGACCTCCTCTAACACCCCACCAAGTCCTCTTCTAACACCACCACCAAGTCCTCCTCTAACACCACCACCAAGTCCTCCTCTAACACCCCACCAAGTCCTCCTCTAACACCCCACCAAGTCCTCCTCTAACACCACCACCAAGTCCTCCTCTAACACCACCACCAAGTCCTCCTCTAACACCCCACCAAGTCCTCCTCTAACAACCACCAAGTCCTCCTCTAACACCCCACCAAGTCCTCCTCTAACACCCACCAAGTCCTCCTCTAACACCCCCACCAAGTCCTCCTCTAACACCCACCAAGTCCTCCTCTAACACCCCACCAAGTCCTCCTCTAACAACCACCAAGTCCTCCTCTAACACCCCACCAAGTCCTCCTCTAACAACCCAACAAGTCCTCTAACACCCCACCAAGTCCTCCTCTAACACCCACCAAGTCCTCCTCTAACACCCCACCAAGTCCTCCTCTAACAACCACCAAGTCCTCCTCTAACACCCCACCAAGTCCTCCTCTAACAACCCAACAAGTCCTCTAACACCCCACCAAGTCCTCCTCTAACACCCCACCAAGTCCTCCTCTAACACCCCACCAAGTCCTCCTCTAACAACCACCAAGTCCTCCTCTAACACCCCACCAAGACCTCCTCTAACACCCCACCAAGTCCTCTTCTAACACCACCACCAAGTCCTCCTCTAACACCACCACCAAGTCCTCCTCTAACACCCCACCAAGTCCTCCTCTAACACCCCACCAAGTCCTCCTCTAACACCCCACCAAGTCCTCTTCTAACACCACAACCAAGTCTTCCTCTAACACCACCACCAAGTCCTCCTCTAACACCCAACCAAGTCCTCATCTAACACCCAACCAAGTCCTCCTCTAACACCCAACCAAGTCCTCATCTAACACCCCACCAAGTCCTCCTCTAACACCACCACCAAGTCCTCCTCTAACACCCAACCAAGTCCTCATCTAACACCCAACCAAGTCCTCATCTAACACCCAACCAAGTCCTCATCTAACACCCAACCAAGTCCTCCTCTAACACCCCACCAAGTCCTCTTCTAACACCACCACCAAGTCCTCCTCTAACACCACCACCAAGTCCTCCTCTAACACCCCACCAAGTCCTCCTCTAACAACCACCAAGTCCTCCTCTAACACCCCACCAAGTCCTCCTCTAACACCCCACCAAGACCTCCTCTAACACCCCACCAAGTCCTCTTCTAACACCACCACCAAGTCCTCCTCTAACACCACCACCAAGTCCTCCTCTAACACCCCACCAAGTCCTCCTCTAACACCCCAACAAGTCCTCCTCTAACACCCCACCAAGTCCTCTTCTAACACCACAACCAAGTCCTCCTCTAACACCACCACCAAGTCCTCCTCTAACACCCAACCAAGTCCTCATCTAACACCCAACCAAGTCCTCATCTAACACCCCACCAAGTCCTCCTCTAACACCACCACCAAGTCCTCTTCTAACACCCAACCAAGTCCTCATCTAACACCCAACCAAGTCTTCATCTAACACCCCACCAAGTCCTCCTCTAACACCCCACCAAGTCCTCCTCTAACACCCCACCAAGTCTTCATCTAACACCTCACCAAGTCCTCCTCTAACACCACGACCTTCTGATCACGTTCTACCAGCTGATCTCACACCAGCACCAACTTCATCCAGACACTTCTTAATAACTTCTGTCCTGTTATACACGGAATATACTAATATACTATTGACTTCATATACTAGCACTTTTTTTTGTTTTTCTTTGTCTTTTTTTGTCTTTTTTTTTCTTTTTTTGTCCTTTTTTTGTCTTTTTTGGACATACTATACTATGACTTTTTAATGACTATTGTATAAACGTCTCCCTGGTTTCTGATGACTGTGACACGTTCACTGCGGTTTAGTGTAAACTGTACGGTAGAGAACCTGGTGACCCTTTGAGGTGATCACCTGACCTCACCATGTTGTTGTTGTGCTGCAGACACCAGAAGTGCAGAGCGTGCTGCAAGCAGCTGAAGAACCTGAGCAACATGGTGAAGAACAAGGCGGCGCAGGTCGGTCGTCACGGCAGCGCCTTCAAAGAGCTGCAGCTGCTCATGGCGCCGCTGGAAGATTCACTGTGAGACACGCCGACGGCTCCTACCGGTGATGGACGGACGTCGCTGGACGTATCAGCTGAGCTGCAGCTGGACGGACTGAAGACTGAAGGACTGAGTTAATACAAGTGTTATTACGATACGTTCATCTTTCTGCTCTCCTGAAGGAACACACCGACACTTTGAGGAAATCAGAGAAGAAGAACGACGTCCGCTCGCCGACGTCGTTCCGTCGTGCACGTCTACTGTTGGACAACTGGACTGGACAAAGAGCCTGGACGATTTAGTGTCTCAGGTGAACGGTCCGTCCTCCCTGAGAGACAAAGACAACGGATGCTGTCAGGACGCCACAGCCAGCAGCTGGTTAGCTTAGCTTAGCATAAAGACTGGAAACAGGGGGAACAGCTAGCCGACCAATATCCACCAATCAAAGTCCACCAATCAGCACTTGAACAGCTCAGTGATGACCTCATTACACAGTAGAAGCTGGCGTCACTGTAACATCTGTATAAGGATGATTGAACAGATGTGTTCAGAAGACTCCGTCAGTCCGTCACACATTATTCTGATGATGTTTCCTTTTCTACTGTTCAGACATCCGACCTTCTGCTCTACATGTTTATTTAAATAAAGTTATATATGTTGAGACTAAAGACGAGTCTCTCTGTTGAATCAGAAACACACCTTTCTACTCTTTTCCACATACTATACTAGGACTATACTATACTATACTATACTATACTATACTATACTACTATACTATACTATACTACTATACTAGGACTATACTACTATACTATACTATACTACTATACTAGGACTATACTATACTACTATACTATACTATACTACTATTTATACTATACTACTATACTAGGACTATACTATACTACTATACTATACTATACTATACTACTATACTAGGACTATACTATACTACTATACTATACTATACTACTATACTAGGACTATACTATACTACTATACTATACTATACTACTATTTATACTATACTACTATACTAGGACTATACTATACTATACTACTATACTAGGACTATACTATACTACTATACTAGGACTATACTATACTATACTAGGACTATACTATACAATACTACTATACTATACTACTATACTAGGATTATACTATACTATACTACTATACTAGGACTATACTATACTATACTATACTACTATACTAGGACTATACTATACTACTATACTATACTAGGACTACTATACTACTATACTAGGACTATACTACTATACTATACTACTACTATACTATACTACTATACTAGGACTATACTATACTATACTAGGACTATACTATACTACTATACTATACTATACTACTATACTAGGACTATACTATACTAATATACTATACTACTATACTATGACTACTATACTATACTATACTAATATACTATACTATACTACTATACTATGACTATACTATACTACTATACTATACTATACTACTATACTATGACTATACTATACTACTATACTATACTAATATACTATACTACTATACTATACTAGGACTATACTACTATACTATACTATACTAGGACTATACTACTATACTATACTACTATACTAGGACTATACTACTATACTATACTAGGACTATACTATACTACTATACTATACTACTATACTAGGACTATACTACTATACTAGGACTATACTATACTACTATACTAGGACTATACTACTATACTATACTATGACTATACTACTATACTAGGACTATACTACTATACTAAACTAGGACTATACTATACTATACTACTATACTAGGACTATACTACTATACTATACTACTATACTAGGACTATACTATACTAGGACTATACTATACTATACTATACTACTATACTATGACTATACTATACTATACTATACTACTATACTATGACTATATTACTATACTATGACTATACTATACTACTATACTATACTATGACTATACTATTATACTATGACTATACTGTACTATACTACTATACTATGACTACTATACTATACTATGATGTTTTTTTCATGAAATTTTACGACAGTAGTATAGTATGTAAAAAATGTTTATGTAAAAAAAAGTCATAGTATAGTATGTTGAAAAATGTTTGGACATGCTTTACTATGATATTTTTTCGACATACTATTCTTTGCCTTTTTTGTACTCTTTTTTACATGCTGTGTAATAACCTGTGAAATAGCTCAGCGTGGTAGATACCTGGTTGGAATACTGGAGGTTGTGGGTTCGATGCTTATGTGACACAATCTGCAGTTCTAATGACCAAGTCAAATATACCAAGAGAACAGTCCTCAGTGTGGTATTGGTGGCTTGGCTGCTAAGTTCCCGGTTCTGGCTGCGGCAGAGCTGGTTATATACCAGAGATAACACTGGGGGGTTATATACCAGAGATAACACTGGGGGGTTATATACCAGAGATAACACTGGGGGGTTATATACCAGAGATAACACTGAGGGGTTATATACCAAAGATAACACTGGAGGGTTATATACCAGAGATAACACTGGGGGGTTATATAACAGAGATAACACTGGGGGGTTATATACCAGAGATAACACTGGGGGGTTATATACCAGAGATAACACTGAGGGGTTATATACCAAAGATAACACTGGAGGGTTATATACCAGAGATAACACTGGGGGGTTATATAACAGAGATAACACTGGGGGGTTATATACCAGAGATAACACTGGAGGGTTATATACCAGAGATAACACTGGGGGGTTATATACCAGAGATAACACTGGGGGGTTATATACCAGAGATAACACGGGGGGGGTTATATACCAAAGATAACACTGGAGGGTTATATACCAGAGATAACACTGGGGGGTTATATACCAGAGATAACACTGGGGGGTTATATACCAGAGATAACACTGGGGGTTATATACCAGAGATAACACTGGGGGGTTATATACCAGAGATAACACTGAGGGGTTATATACCAAAGATAACACTGGAGGGTTATATACCAGAGATAACACTGAGGGGTTATATACCAGAGATAACACTGGGGGGTTATATACCAGAGATAACACTGAGGGGTTATATACCAGAGATAACACTGGGGGGTTATATACCAGAGATAACACTGGAGGGTTATATACCATTGTGTCTATAGGTAATTGCAAATCTGAGCTGAACAAAATCACATGCGGAGTTCCCCAAGGCTCCATCTTGGGGCCTCTTTTGTTTAACATCTACATGCTCCCACTGGGTCAGATTTTTGAGAACAACAAAATAAATTACCATAACTATGCAGACGACACACAAATTTACATAACTCTATCACCAGGAGACTACAGTCCAATACAAGCACTGAGTGAGTGCATTGAACAAGTCAATAATTGGATGTGCCAGAATTTTCTTCAGCTGAACAAAGACAAAACTGAGGTCGTAGTTTTTGGAGCCAAAGAGGAAAGATTAAAGGTTAGTGCTCACCTACAATCTGTAATGTTAAAAAGCTCAGACCAAGCCAGAAACCTTGGTGTAGTCATGGACTCAGACCTGAGCTTTAACAGCCATATTAAGACAATTACAAAGACAGCCTTCTATCACCTGAAGAATATAAGAAGAATTAGAGGACTGATGTTTCAGCAGGATTTGGAAAAACTAGTACATGCATTTATCTTCAGCCGACTTGACTACTGTAACGGCGTCTTTACCGGTCTTCCTAAAAAAATCGATCAGACAGCTGCAGCTGATTCAGAACGCTGCTGCTAGAGTCCTCACTAAGACCAAGAAAGTGGATCACATCAGTCCAGTTCTGAAGTCTCTACACTGGCTGCCTGTCTCTCAGAGAATTGATTTCAAAATACTGCTGCTGGTTTACAAAGCACTAAATGGTTTAGGGCCAAAATACATTTCTGATCTTCTGCTGTGTTATGAACCATCCAGACCTCTCAGGTCATCTGGATCAGGTCTGCTTAGTGTCCTCTGGATCAGGTCTGCTTAGTGTCCCCAGAGTCACAACTAAACATGCAGAAGCAGCATTCAGTTTTTATGCACCAAATATCTGGAACAAGCTCCCAGAAACCTGCAGGACCAACTCCACCAGAAACCTGCAGGACCGCTCCAACTCTCACTTCTTTTAAAACAAAGCTTAAAACTTTCCTGTTTGCGGGTGCCTTTTATTCTGACACTGCACTATAACTTTTACTCTTTTGAGTTTTATGCAATTTTAGCTTCTATCCTAGCTTTTATTTTTAGCTTGTTTTTATTTTCTAATCTTTAATGTTTTAATGTTTTTATGTTTTTATAACTGTTTTAATTATTTCTTAATGTTCTTTTGCATTTTGTCGCAATGTTCTTGAATGTTTCTGTAAAGCACTTTGAATTGCCCTGTTGTTGAAATGTGCTATACAAATAAAGCTGCCTTGCCTTGCCTTACCAAAGATAACACTGGAGGGTTATATACCAGAGATAACACTGGGGGGTTATATACCAGAGATAACACTGAGGGGTTATATACCAGAGATAACACTGGGGGGTTATATACCAGAGATAACACTGGGGGGTTATATACCAGAGATAACACTGAGGGGTTATATACCAGAGATAACACTGGGGGGTTATATACCAGAGATAACACTGGGGGGTTATATACCAGAGATAACACTGAGGGGTTATATACCAGAGATAACACTGGGGGGTTATATACCAGAGATAACACTGGGGGGTTATATACCAGAGATAACACTGGGGGGTTATATACCAGAGATAACACTGAGGGGTTATATACCAGAGATAACACTGGGGGGTTATATACCAGAGATAACACTAGGGGGTTATATACCAGAGATAACACTGAGGGGTTATATACCAGAGATAACACTGAGGGGTTATATACCAGAGATAACACTGGGGGGTTATATACCAGAGATAACACTGGGGGGTTATATACCAGAGATAACACTGGAGGGTTATATACCAGAGATAACACTGAGGGGTTATATACCAGAGATAACACTGGAGGGTTATATACCAGAGATAACACTGGGGGGTTATATACCAGAGATAACACTGGAGGGTTATATACCAGAGATACAGCTGGGGGGTTATATACCAGAGATAACACTAGGGGGTTATATACCAGAGATAACACTGGGGGGTTATATACCAGAGATAACACTGGGGGGTTATGAAACAGGAAAACACACATTGTAGTACATTTGACTTTACTGTGGTAGGTTATATATTATATATATATTATATATATTATATAGGGTTAGGGTTTGGGTTCTCTCCAGCCTTGAGGAACGGGATGGGTTTCTTCCTGGGTTGTTTGCTGGACTGAATGTGGTTTATTGACCACCTGGTCGTGGCTCCGGCAGAAACGTCCATCAGCCGAGACTTTAGTGCTGCTGAGGAGATGAAGGATCCTCTACCAGCACATCCAGCTGATTATATATACCACATTATATATACCATCACATACAGCTGATTATATATACCACATTATATATACCATCACATACAGCTGATTATATATACCACATTATATATACCAGCACATACAGCTGATTATATGTACCATCACATCCAGCTGATTATATATACCACATTATATATACCAGCACATCCAGCTGATTATATATACCACATTATATATACCATCACATACAGCTGATTATATATACCACATTATATATACCATCACATACAGCTGATTATATATACCACATTATATATACCAGCACATACAGCTGATTATATATACCATCACATCCAGCTGATTATATATACCACATTATATATACCAGCACATCCAGCTGATTATATATACCACATTATATATACCATCACATACAGCTGATTATATATACCACATTATATATACCATCACATACAGCTGATTATATATACCACATTATATATACCAGCACATACAGCTGATTATATATACCATCACATCCAGCTGATTATATATACCACATTATATATACCAGCACATCCAGCTGATTATATATACCACATTATATATACCATCACATACAGCTGATTATATATACCACATTATATATACCAGCACATCCAGCTGATTATATATACCACATTATATATACCATCACATACAGCTGATTATATATACCACATTATATATACCATCACATCCAGCTGATTATATATACCACATTATATATACCAGCACATCCAGCTGATTATATATACCACATTATATATACCATCATATACAGCTGATTATATATACCACATTATATATACCATCACATACAGCTGATTATATATACCACATTATATATACCATCACATCCAGCTGATTATATATACATTATATATACCAGCACATCCAGCTGATTATATATACCACATTATATATACCATCACATACAGCTGATTATATATACCACATTATATATACCATCACATCCAGCTGATTATATATACATTATATATACCAGCACATCCAGCTGATTATATATACCACATTATATATACCATCACATACAGCTGATTATATATACCACATTATATATACCATCACATACAGCTGATTATATATACCACATTATATATACCAGCACATACAGCTGATTATATATACCATCACATCCAGCTGATTATATATACCACATTATATATACCAGCACATACAGCTGATTATATATACCACATTATATATACCATCACATACAGCTGATTATATATACCACATTATATATACCATCACATACAGCTGATTATATATACCACATTATATATACCAGCACATACAGCTGATTATATATACCATCACATCCAGCTGATTATATATACCACATTATATATACCAGCACATCCAGCTGATTATATATACCACATTATATATACCAGCACATCCAGCTGATTATATATACCACATTATATATACCATCACATACAGCTGATTATATATACCACATTATATATACCAGCACATCCAGCTGATTATATATACCACATTATATATACCATCACATACAGCTGATTATATATACCACATTATATATACCATCACATCCAGCTGATTATATATACCACATTATATATACCAGCACATCCAGCTGATTATATATACCACATTATATATACCATCATATACAGCTGATTATATATACCACATTATATATACCATCACATCCAGCTGATTATATATACCACATTATATATACCAGTACATACAGCTGATTATATATACCATCACATCCAGCTGATTATATATACCACATTATATATACCATCACATACAGCTGATTATATATACCACATTATATATACCATCACATACAGCTGATTATATATACCACATTATATATACCATCACATACAGCTGATTATATATACCACATTATATATACCATCACATTCAGCTGATTATATATACCACATTATATATACCATCACATACAGCTGATTATATATACCACATTATATATACCATCACATACAGCTGATTATATATGCCACATTATATATACCAGCACATACAGCTGATTATATATACCACATTATATATACCAGCACATACAGCTGATTATATATACCAGCTGATTATATATACCAGCACATACAGCTGATTATATATACCAGCACACACAGCTGATTATATATACAGCTGATTATATATACCAGCACATACAGCTGATTATATATACCAGCACATACAGCTGATTATATATACCAGCACACAGAGCTGATTATATATACAGATGATTATATATACCAGCACATACAGCTGATCATATTTCAAACATTAATAAAGGGCTGGGGTTATATATTATAGAGGTTAAGGTTAGGGTTATAAATTATATAGGTTAGGGTTATCTATTATATAGGGTTAGGGTTATCTATTATATAGGTTAGGGTTATATATTATATAGGTTAGGGTTATATATTATATAGGGTTAGGGTTATTTATTATATAGGTTAGGGTTATATATTATATAGGTTAGGGTTATATATTATATAGGTTAGGGTTATCTATTATATAGAGTTAGGGTTATATATTATATAGGTTAAGGTTAGGGTTATATATTACATAGGTTAGGGTTATATATTATATAGGTTAGGGTTATATATTATATAGGGTTAGGGTTATCTATTATATAGGTTAGGATTATATATTATATAGGGTTAGGGTTACCTATTATATAGGGCTAGGGTTATATATTATATAGGTTAGGGTTATATATTATATAGGTTAGGGTTATATATTATATAGGGCTAGGGTTATATATTATATAGGGCTAGGGTTATATATTATATATGTTAGGGTTTGGGTTTTATATTATATAGGGCTAGGGTTATATATTATATAGGTTAGGGTTAGGGTTATATATCATATAGGTTAAGGTTAGGGTTATATATTATATAGGGTTATATATTATATAGGGCTAGGGTTATATATTATATAGGTTAGGGTTAGGGTCATATATTATATAGGGTTAGGGTTATATATTATATAGGGCTAGGGTTATATATTATATAGGTTAAGGTTAGGGTTATATATTATATAGGGTTAGGATTACCTATTATGTAGGGTTAGGATTATGTATTATATTGGTTAGGGTTATCTCTTATATAGGTTAGGGTTATATATTATATAGGTTAGGGTTAGGGTTATATATCATATAGGTTAAGGTTAGGGTTATATATTATATAGGGTTAGGGTTACCTATTATGTAGGGTTAGGGTTATGTATTATATTGGTTAGGGTTATCTCTTATATAGGTTAGGGTTAGGGTTATAAATCATATAGGTTTGGGTTCTATCAGCACACAGAGATAATAGAAAAATAAATAAAGACATCAAACTTACAACAATGTGTGTTTCCCTGTTTCATAACCCTCCAGTGTTATCTCTGGTAAACCCCGGGAGGAGACGCTCGTCTCTCTCCCCTGTCGGGCACCGGGCATCGATGTAAGGGTGGGGATGGAACCCCGCTCTGCCGCAACCAGGACCGGGAACTTAGCAACCAAGCCACCAATGCCACACGCACTGAGGACTGTTCTCTTGGTCTATTTGACTTGGTCATTAGAAGTTAGACCTGAAAACAGATTGTGTCACATAAGGATCGAACCCCTAACCTCCAGTATTCAAACCAGATATCTACCACACTGAGCTATTTCACAGGTTATTACACAGCATGTAAAAAAATGTCAAAGAATACAATATGAAAAAAATCATATTATTTATAGTATGCTGAAAAAATAAAAAAACATACTATACTATAACTTATTTTCATAAAACTTTACGACATACTATACTCTGACTTTTTTCCATAAAATTCTTCTACAAACTATTCTATGACTTCTTTTTTCAAAACATATTTCATAAAATTTTTCGACATACTATACTATTACTTATTTTCATAAAATTTTACGACATAATATACCATGACTTTTTTTTTAATAAAATTTTCCATAAAATTTTCCGACATGCTAGACTATGACTTTTTTTTTTTTTATAAAATTTTCCATAAAATGTTTCGACATACTATGACTTTTTTCATAAAATTTTACGACATACTTTACTACGACTTTTTTTTCATAAACTTTTACGACATACTATACTATGACTTTTTTTCATAAAATTCTTCTACAAACTATTCTATGACTTATTTTTTCATAAAATTTTACATAAAATTTTACAACAAACTATACTATGACTTCTTTTCATAAAATTTTACGACATACTATACTATGACGTTTTTTTCATAAACTTTTACGATATACTTTACTATTACTTATTTTAATAAAATTTTACGACATACAATACTTTGACTTTTTTTTCATAAAATTTTACATAAAATTTGACGACATACTATACTGACTTTTTTTCATAAAATTTTACGATATACTTTACTGTGACTTTTTTTTCATAAAACTTTCCATAAAATGTTTCGACATACTATACTATGCATTTTTTTCCATAAAATTTTACGATATACTATACTATTACTTATTTTAATAAAATTTTACGACATACTATACTATGACGTTTTTTTCATAAACTTTTACGATATACTTTACTGCGGCTTTTTTTTATAAACTTTTAACGATATACTATACTATGACTTTTTTTCATAAACTTTTACGACATTCTTTACTATGACTTCTTTTCATAAAATTTTACGATATACTATACTTTGACTTTTTGTCATAAACTTTTACATAAAATTTGACGACATGCTATACTATGACTTTTTTTCATGAACTTTTACGATATACTTTACTATGACTTATTTTAATACAATTTTACGACATACTATACTTTGACTTTTTTTCATAAAATTTTACATAAAATTTGAAAACATACTATACTATGACTTTTTTTCATAAAATTTGACGACATACTTTACTGCGGCTTTTTTTCATAAACTTTTACATAAAATGTTACGACATACTATACTATGACTTTTTTTCATAAAATTTGAAAACATACTATACTATGACTTTTTTTTCATAAAATTTTTTGACATACTATACTGACTTTTTTTCATAAAATTTTACAATATACTATACTATGACTTTTTTTCATAAAATTTTACGACATACTATACTATGACTTTTTTCATAAAATGTTCCGACATACTATACTTTGACTTATTTCATAAAATTTTTCGACATACTATACATTAATTTTTTTTCATAAAATTTTACGACATGCTATACTATGACTTTTTTTCATGAAATTTTACATACAATTTTACGACACTTTACTATGACTTTTTTTCATCAAATTTTACGACATACTATACTATGACATTTTTTTCATAAACTTTTACGATATACTTTACTATGACTTCTTTTCATAAAATTTTACGATATACTATACTATGACTTTTTTCATAAAATTTTACGATATACTATACTGTGACTTTTTTTTCGTAAAATTTTCCATAAAATGTTTCGACATACTATACTATGCATTTTTTTCCATAAAATTTTACGATATACTATACTATTACTTATTTTAATACAATTTTACGACATACTATACTTTGACTTTTTTTCATAAACTTTTACATAAAATTTGACGACATACTATACTATGACTTTTTTTCATAAAATTTTACATAAAATTTGACGACATACTATACTATCACTTTTTTTCATAAAATTTGACGACATACTATACTATCACTTTTTTTCATAAAATTTTACATAAAATTTGACGACATACTATACTATGACTTTTTTCATAAAATGTTCCGACATACTATACTTTGACTTATTTCATAAAATTTTTCGACATACTATACATTAATTTTTTTTCATAAAATTTTACGACATGCTATACTATGACTTTTTTTCATGAAATTTTACATACAATTTTACGACACTTTACTATGACTTTTTTTCATCAAATTTTACGACATACTATACTATGACATTTTTTTCATAAACTTTTACGATATACTTTACTATGACTTCTTTTCATAAAATTTTACGATATACTATACTATGACTTTTTTCATAAAATTTTACGATATACTATACTGTGACTTTTTTTTCGTAAAATTTTCCATAAAATGTTTCGACATACTATACTATGCATTTTTTTCCATAAAATTTTACGATATACTATACTATTACTTATTTTAATACAATTTTACGACATACTATACTTTGACTTTTTTTCATAAACTTTTACATAAAATTTGACGACATACTATACTATGACTTTTTTTCATAAAATTTTACATAAAATTTGACGACATACTATACTATCACTTTTTTTCATAAAATTTGACGACATACTATACTATCACTTTTTTTCATAAAATTTTACATAAAATTTGACGACATACTATACTATGACTTTTTTTCATAAAATTTTACGATATACTTTACTGCGGCTTTTTTTCATAAACTTTTACATAAAATTTTACGACATACTATGACTTTTTTCTCATAAAATGTTTCGACATACTATACTATAACTTTTTTTCATAAAATTTTACAATATACTTTACTGTGACTTTTTTTTCATAAAATTTTCCATAAAATGTTTCGACATACTATACTATTACTTATTTTCATGAAATTTTACGATATACTATACTTTGACTTTTTTTCATGAAATTTTACATAAAATTTGACGACATACTATACTATGCATTTTTTTCCATAAAATTTCACGAGATGGTGGTACAGGGTGGTGGTACCGGGTGGGTCAACATGGTGGTACCAGGCGGTGGTACCGGGTGGTACCGGGTGGTGTTACCGGGTGGTGGTACCGGGTGTTACCGGGTGGGTCAACATGGTGGTACAGGGTGGTGGTACAAGGTGGTGGTACCGGGTGGCGGTACCGGGTGGGTCAACATGGTGTTACCGGGTGGTGGTACCGGGTGTTACCGGGTGGGTCAACATGGTGGTACTGGGTGGTGGTACCGGGTGTTACCGGGTGGGTCAACATGGTGGTACTGGGTGGTGGTACCGGCGGGCGGTACCGGGTGGTGGTACCGGGTGTTACCGGGTGGGTCAACATGGTGGTACCGGGTGGTGTTACCGGGTGGTGGTACCGGGTGTTACCGGGTGGGTCAACATGGTGGTACCGGGTGGTGTTACCGGGTGGTGGTACCGGGTGTTACCGGGTGGGTCAACATGGTGGTACCGGGTGGTGGTACCGGGTGGTACCGGGTGGTGGTACCGGGTGTTACCGGGTGGGTCAACATGGTGGTACCGGGTGGTGGTACCAGGTGGTGGTACCGGGTGGCGGTACCGGGTGGGTCAACATGGTGGTACCGGGTGGTGGTACCAGGTGGTGGTACCGGGTGGCGGTACCGGGTGGGTCAACATGGTGGTACCGGGTGGTGGTACCGGGTGGTGGTACCGGGTGGTGGTACCGGGTGGTGGTACCGGGTGTTACCGGGTGGGTCAACATGGTGGTACCGGGTGGTGGTACCAGGTGGTGGTACCGGGTGTTACCGGGTGGGTCAACATGGTGGTACCGGGTGGTGGTACCAGGTGGTGGTACCGGGTGGCGGTACCGGGTGGGTCAACATGGAGGCCAGAACTACACGTTTCATTTGGATGTTTATTTATTAAAAAGGAAAATACAAAAAGAAGAGCAGCTCTACAGCGAGACGAAGCAAGCAGAACATGTTGACCTCCAGCCAACGACACGGCAGCTCATAGCGTTACTAAGCATTCCTGTTACTACGACTACCACTAACTACTAACCCTGACCCTGTCTGAGATCAAAGGTCACCTGTGGATCTCTTCTGTCTGAGGTCAAAGGTCACCTTCGTCTGTTTTTTCTACGGAGGCGGCGGCGGATCTGAGCGTCTCTCTGAGCTGAAGGAAGACGAAGCTCCGTCAGCGCGAGACGGAGATCCTGTCTGATCGGACAGCTCGGTACCGCTGGAGCACCCTGATTGGATAAAAGAGGACCGCGAGGACACGGAGAGACGTCCTCCTCTGTAAATGTTAATGAACCGTCTGACCAGGAAGAGAATCAATCAGAAGAACTGCAGATTAAAGCCGTCAAACATAAATATAAAACATTGTCATCAATATATTATAAATCAACCACATCTGGAACATCTGTGGGTCCAAAATCATCTCAACTTAAAGTGCAACTTTACAAAGAAACAAAAGAAATACTGGGATTGGAAAACCTATACTGGTACTGTGTGTACTGGTACTGTGTGTACTGGTACTGTGTATACTGGTACTGTGTATACTGGTACTGTGTGTACTGGTACTGTGTATACTGATACTGGTACTATATACTGTAAATAAAGTGAGTCCAGCTGAGCGGCCCTGGAGAACCTTTAGAACCGTTGGGCCGTGTTCTCTCTGAGTCTGTGATCTGAGATCCATCTGGTAAAGTTCCCATCAGGCTTTGCTCCTCCTGACGGAGGGAGGTGGCGTCCCAGCAGGAAGAAGCCTCAGAGTGTTGGCAGACACCCCGCCGCCAGACCCGGACGTCCCCACGGCATCCTCTCCGGGTCACTCAGGCCGTCAGCTTCAGTCGTCCTGCAGAGACAAACCAGGCCCTCAGTCATGTGACCCGTCGGTCATGTGATCCGTCAGACATGTGACCCGTCAGTCATGTGACCCGTCACCCCCTCAGTCATGTGACCCGTCAGTCATGTGACCCGTCAGTCATGTGACCCTGTCAGTGTGCACATGGAGGAATATATCCCACAATCCTCGGCTCAGCAGCAGACACCTGGCAATGTGTGTGTGTGTGTGTGTGTGTAGGGGGGGTTCATCCAGACCACCAACTCACAACACCCCCACTCTGAAGTCACAAAGAAAAGATTCAGGATTTATGAAATATTAATATTAATAATGATGAACTCCAGCCGTTTCTATGCTAAGCTAGGCTAACAGTTCCCCTCTGCTTCCAGTCTTTATGCTAAGCTAGGCTAACAGTTCCCCTCTGCTTCCAGTCTTTATGCTAAGCTAGGCTAACAGTTCCCCTCTGCTTCCAGTCTTTATGCTAAGCTAGGCTAACAGTTCCTCTCTGTTTCCAGTCTTTATGCTAAGCTAGGCTAACAGTTCCTCTCTGTTTCCAGTCTTTATGCTAAGCTAGGCTAACAGTTTCCCTCTGTTTCCAGTCTTTATGCTAAGCTAGGCTAACACTTTCCCTCTGCTTCCAGTCTTTATGCTAAGCTAGGCTAACAGTTTCCCTCTGCTTCCAGTCTTTATGCTAAGCTAGGCTAACAGTTTCCCTCTGTTTCCAGTCTTTATGCTAAGCTAGGCTAACAGTTCCCCTCTGTTTCCAGTCTTTATGCTAAGCTAGGCTAACAGTTCCCCTCTGTTTCCAGTCTTTATGCTAAGCTAGGCTAACAGTTCCTCTCTGTTTCCAGTCTTTATGCTAAGCTAGGCTAACAGTTCCTCTCTGTTTCCAGTCTTTATGCTAAGCTAGGCTAACAGTTCCCCTCTGCTTCCAGTCTTTATGCTAAGCTAGGCTAACAGTTCCCCTCTGTTTCCAGTCTTTATGCTAAGCTAGGCTAACAGTTCCCCTCTGCTTCCAGTCTTTATGCTAAGCTAGGCTAACAGTTCCCCTCTGTTTCCAGTCTTTGTGCTAAGCTAGGCTAACAGTTTCCCTCTGCTTCCAGTCTTTATGCTAAGCTAGGCTAACAGTTCCCCTCTGCTTCCAGTCTTTATGCTAAGCTAGGCTAACAGTTCCCCTCTGTTTCCAGTCTTTATGCTAAGCTAGACTAACAGTTCCTCTCTGCTTCCAGTCTTTATGCTAAGCTAGGCTAACAGTTCCCCTCTGCTTCCAGTCTTTATGCTAAGCTAGGCTAACAGTTCCCCTCTGTTTCCAGTCTTTGTGCTAAGCTAGGCTAACAGTTTCCCTCTGCTTCCAGTCTTTATGCTAAGCTAGGCTAACAGTTCCCCTCTGCTTCCAGTCTTTATGCTAAGCTAGGCTAACACTTTCCCTCTGCTTCCAGTCTTTATGCTAAGCTAGGCTAACAGTTCCCCTCTGCTTCCAGTCTTTATGCTAAGCTACGCTAACAGTTCCCCTCTGCTTCCAGTCTTTATGCTAAGCTACGCTAACAGTTTCCCTCTGCTTCCAGTCTTTATGCTAAGCTAGGCTAACAGTTTCCCTCTGCTTCCAGTCTTTATGCTAAGCTAGGCTAACAGTTTCCCTCTGCTTCCAGTCTTTATGCTAAGCTAGGCTAACAGTTTCCCTCTGCTTCCAGTCTTTATGCTAAGCTAGGCTAACAGTTTCCCTCTGCTAACAGTCTTTATGCTAAGCTAGGCTAACAGTTTCCCTCTGCTTCCAGTCTTTATGCTAAGCTAGGCTAACAGTGGTACTCTCCCTTTAAAGGTTCAGATAACGAGACGTTTCATTTCTTTGTGACTTGAACTCGTTGTAATGAACATCCAACAGACCGCACCATAAACAACCTGACCCTTCACCGAGCAGACGTATATACGTAGACGTACTGTATATGTAGACGTATATACCTAGACATACTGTATACGTAGACGTATGTATACGTAGACGTATATACCTAGACATACTGTATACGTAGACGTACTGTATACGTAGACGTATGTACCTAGACATACTGTATACGTAGACGTATGTATACGTAGACGTATATACCTAGACATACTGTATACGTAGACGTACTGTATATGTAGACATATATACCTAGACATACTGTATACGTAGACGTATATACCTAGACATACTGTATACGTAGACGTACTGTATACGTAGACGTACTGTATACGTAGACGTATATACCTAGACGTACTGTATACGTAGACGTACTGTATACGTAGACGTATATACCTAGACGTACTGTATACGTAGACATACTGTATACGTAGACGTATATACCTAGACGTACTGTATATGTAGACGTATGTATACTTAGACGTATATACCTAGACATACTGTATACGTACTGTATACGTAGACGTATATAACTAGACGTACTGTATACGTAGACGTACTGTATACGTAGACGTATATACCTAGACGTATGTATACGTAGACGTATATACCTAGACATACTGTATACGTAGACGTACTGTATACGTAGACGTATATACCTAGACGTACTGTATACGTAGACGTATGTATACGTAGACGTATATACCTAGACATACTGTATACGTACTGTATACGTAGACGTATATACCTAGACGTACTGTATATGTAGACGTATGTATACGTAGACGTATATACCTAGACATACTGTATACGTAGACGTACTGTATACGTTGACGTATATACCTAGACGTACTGTATATGTAGACGTATGTATACGTAGACGTATATACCTAAACATACTGTATACGTAGACGTACTGTATACGTAGACGTATATACCTAGACATACTGTATACGTAGACGTACGTATACGTAGACGTATATACCTAGACATACTGTATACGTACTGTATACGTAGACGTATATACCTAGACGTACTGTATACGTAGACGTATGTATACGTAGACGTATATACCTAGACATACTGTATACGTACTGTATACGTAGACGTATATACCTAGACGTACTGTATATGTAGACGTATGTATACGTAGACGTATATACCTAGACATACTGTATACGTAGACGTACTGTATACGTTGACGTATATACCTAGACGTACTGTATATGTAGACGTATGTATACGTAGACGTATATACCTAAACATACTGTATACGTAGACGTACTGTATACGTAGACGTATATACCTAGACATACTGTATACGTAGACGTACGTATACGTATATACCTAGACGTACTGTATACGTAGACGTATATACCTAGACATACTGTATACGTAGACGTACTGTATACGTAGACGTACTGTATACGTAGACGTACTGTATACCTAGACGTACTGTATACGTAGACGTATATACCTAGACGTACTGTATATGTAGACGTATGTATACGTAGACGTATATACCTAGACATACTGTATACGTAGACGTACTGTATACGTTGACGTATATACCTAGACGTACTGTATATGTAGACGTATGTATACGTAGACGTATATACCTAAACATACTGTATACGTAGACGTACTGTATACGTAGACGTATATACCTAGACATACTGTATACGTAGACGTACGTATACGTAGACGTATATACCTAGACATACTGTATACGTACTGTATACGTAGACGTATATACCTAGACGTACTGTATACGTAGACGTATGTATACGTAGACGTATATACCTAGACATACTGTATACGTACTGTATACGTAGACGTATATACCTAGACGTACTGTATATGTAGACGTATGTATACGTAGACGTATATACCTAGACATACTGTATACGTAGACGTACTGTATACGTTGACGTATATACCTAGACGTACTGTATATGTAGACGTATGTATACGTAGACGTATATACCTAAACATACTGTATACGTAGACGTACTGTATACGTAGACGTATATACCTAGACATACTGTATACGTAGACGTACGTATACGTATATACCTAGACGTACTGTATACGTAGACGTATATACCTAGACATACTGTATACGTAGACGTACTGTATACGTAGACGTATATACCTAGACGTACTGTATACGTAGACGTATATACCTAGACGTACTGTATACGTAGACGTACTGTATACGTAGACGTACTGTATACCTAGACGTACTGTATACGTAGACGTATATACGTAGACGTACTGTATTCGTAGACGTACTGTATTCGTAGACGTACTGTATACGTAGACGTACTGTATACGTAGACGTATATACGTCGACGTACTGTATACGTCGACGTATATACCTAGACGTACTGTATACGTAGACGTATATACGTAGATGTACTGTATATGTAGACGTACTGTATACGTAGACGTATATACCTAGACATACTGTATACATAGACGTACTGTAGACGTATATACGTCGACGTACTGTATACGTAGACGTATATACGTAGACGTACTGTATACGTAGACGTACTGTATACGTAGACGTACTGTATACCTAGACGTACTGTATACGTAGACGTATATACGTAGACGTACTGTATACGTAGACGTACTGTATACGTCGACGTATATACCTAGACGTACTGTATACGTAGACGTATATACGTAGACGTACTGTATATGTAGACGTACTGTATACGTAGACGTATATACCTAGACATACTGTATACGTAGACGTAGTATATACACATATATACAGTATGTCTCTGTGTCTCTGTACATACAGTGGAGGAAATCAGTATTTGATCCCTTGGTGATTTTGTAAGTTTGCCCTGACAAAGAAAAGACAAAGAACGGTCTTATATTTTAATGGTAGGTTTATTTTAACAGTGAGAGACAGAATATAAAGAAAAAATCCAGAAAATCACATCATATAAAAGTTATAAATTGATTTGCATTTGATTGTGGGGAATAAGTATTTGATCCCCTAGCAAAACATGACTCAGTACTTGGAGAACCGTTGTTGGTAAGCACAGAGGTCAGATGTTTCTTGTAGTTGGTCACCAGGTTTGTGAACATCTCAGGAGGGATTTTGGTCCACTCCTCTGCAGATCATCTCCAAATCCTTAAGGTTTGAGGCTGTCGCTTGGCAACTCGAAGCTTCAGCTCCCTCCATAGATTTTCTATGGAGTTAAGGTCCGGAGACTGGCTAGGTCACTCCATGACCTTAATGTGCTTCTTCTTGAGCCACTCCTTTGTTGCCTTGACCGTATGTTTAAGGTCATTGTCGTGCTGGAAGACCCATCCACGTCCCATTTTCAGTGTCCTGGCTGAGGGAAGGAGGTTGTCGCCCAACATTTCCCGGTACATGTCCCCGTCCATCCTCCCTTCGATGCGGTGAAGTCGTCCTGTCCCCATAGCAGAGAAACACCCCAAAGCATAATGTTTCCACCTCCATGCTTGACGGTGGGGATGGTGTTCTTGGGGTTATAGTCAGCATTTCTCTTCCTCCAAACACGGCGAGTTGAGTTGATGCCAGAGAGCTCGATTTTGGTCTCATCTGACCACATCACCTTCTCCCAAGCCTTCTCTGAATCATTCAGGTGTTCATTGGCAAACAGACGGGCCTGTACATGTTCCTTCTTGAGCAGGGGGACATTGCGGGCGCTGCAGGATTTTAATCCGTTACGGCGTAGTGTGTTACCAATGGTTTTCTTGGTGATTGTGGTCCCAGCTGTCTTGAGATCATTAAGAAGTTCCTCCCGTGTAGTTCTGGGCTGATCCCTCACCTTTCTCATGATCATCGATACCCCACGAGACGAGATCTTGCGTGGAGTCCCAGACCGAGGGCGATTGATGGTCATTTTGTGTTTCTTCCATTTCCGAATAATGGCACCAACAGTTGTCTCCTTCTCACCAAGCTGCTTGCCGATGGTCTTGTAGCCCATTCCAGCCTTGTGCAGGTCTACAATCTTGTCCCTGACGTCCTTAGACAGCCCTTTGGTCTTGCCCATGGTGGAGAGGTTGGGATCTGATTGTGGACAGGTGTCTTTTATACAGGTAATGAGTTGAGACAGGTGTCTTTTATACAGGTAATGAATTGAGACAGGTGTCTTTTATACAGGTCACGAGTTGAGACAGGTGTCTTTTATACAGGTAATGAATTGAGACAGGTGTCTTTTATACAGGTCACGAGTTAAGATTCGGAGTACTTTCTTAAAGCGAAAGGACTAATCTAACCGGTCTGTGGGGGCCAGAATTCTTGCTGGTTGCTAGGGGATCAAATACTTATTTCCCACAATAAAATACAAATCAATTTATAACTTTTATATGATGTGATTTTCTGGATTTTTTTTTTATATTCTGTCTCTCACTGTTAAAATATACCTACCATTAAAATTATAGACCGTTCTTTTCTTTGTCAGTGGGCAAACTTACAAAATCACCAAGGGATCAAATACCTATTTCCTCCACTGTATGGCTCTGTGGGCCCTGCTCACCGCCCTGCAGGCACACAGCCAGCAGCTGGTGGAGCTCTGTGGTTAGAGGTGGAGGTGTTAGATGGGTGCATGGGGGGGAGGAGGGGTCACCATGCCATGCTGAGCTCTTCCATGCCAAGCTATCCACCAATCAGCACACAGCCCCACCTACCTGCCCACCGTCCCCCACCAATGGGCTGGCTCTGTCTACCTGTCTGTCTGTAAAACCAACCAATCAGAGGACAGAATGAGGACACAGAAGAGAGGTCAGGCTGGTTTCCTACATTTCCCACAATGCCTTCTGTCGGCCTCCAGAAGTCACTTTAGACTTTTACTGTGGAAGTTCAATAATCAATGATTGACTGACAGATGATCAACAATAATAAGAAGTGTACAAAGCTGGTGTGTTCTGGTACTGTGTAGTGTGTAGTGGTGTGTGTATTTGTACTGTGTAGTGTGTAGTAGTGTGTACTGTGTACTGTGTGTATTTGTACTGTGTAGTGTGTAGTGGTGTGTGTATTTGTACTGTGTAGTGTGTAGTAGTGTGTACTGTGTACTGTGTGTATTTGTACTGTGTAGTGTGTAGTGGTGTGTGTATTTGTACTGTGTAGTGTGTAGTGGTGTGTACTGTGTACTGTGTGTATTTGTACTGTGTAGTGTGTAGTGGTGTGTGTATTTGTACTGTGTAGTGTGTAGTGGTGTGTACTGTGTACTGTGTGTATTTGTACTGTGTAGTGTGTAGTGGTGTGTGTATTTGTACTGTGTAGTGTGTAGTAGTGTGTACTGTGTACTGTGTGTATTTGTACTGTGTAGTGTGTAGTGGTGTGTACTGTGTACTGTGTGTATTTGTACTGTGTAGTGTGTAGTGGTGTGTACTGTGTACTGTGTGTATTTGTACTGTGTAGTGTGTAGTGGTGTGTGTATTTGTACTGTGTAGTGTGTAGTGGTGTGTGTATTTGTACTGTGTAGTGTGTAGTAGTGTGTACTGTGTACTGTGTGTATTTGTACTGTGTGTTCTGGTGTGTTCTGGTACCAGTGGAGAGCTGGGACTGGGACCTCCTGCGGGTGCTGCTGGGGGTTCTGGAGGTAGAGGAGAGGGTGGAGAGGGTTGAGCCGGCGCTGCTGGCCCGAGAGATGGGCAGAGGGACGGGGGTCACCGGGGGGGAGTCCAGCTGAGGAGAGGTCAAAAGTCAAAGGTCAAAGGTCACTTTAGATCCTACAGTTTTTCTTCTTCTTCATTCAATCCCAGCACAATAACGTCTCCGTTACCTCCACGCTGTCGTGGGTTGGCGAGGACGACGTGGACGAGTTCTCGTGTCTCCTGGTGAACAAAGACGAGCTGCTCAGCTCCACGCTGCGAACACGCTGAGCGAACTTCAGCGAGCACACCGACTCACTCAGATTACTGCACAGCGGAGACACCTGAACACAACACAGAGGAACATCCTGTCTACTTCCTGTTGAGGGAACATCCTATCTACTTCCTGTTGAGGGAACATCCTGTCTACTTCCTGTTGAGGGAACCTCCTTTCTACTTCCTGTTTAGGGAACCTCCTTTCTACTTCCTGTTGAGGGAACATCCTGTCTACTTCCTGTTGAGGGAACATCCTATCTACATCCTGTTGAGGGAACATCCTGTCTACTTCCTGTTGAGGGAACCTCCTTTCTACTTCCTGTTGACGGAACCTCCTTTCTACTTCCTGTTTAGGGAACATCCTATCTACTTCCTGTTGAGGGAACCTCCTTTCTACTTCCTGTTGAGGGAACATCCTGTCTACTTCGTGTTGAGGGAACATCCTGTCTACTTCCTGTTTAGGGAACATGCTGTCTACTTCCTGTTGAGGGAACATCCTGTGTACTTCCTGTTGAGGGAACATGCTGTCTACTTCCTGTTGAGGGAACATCCTGTCTACTTCCTGTTTCCTTTAGACCTGATCCTGGTCCCGGTCCTGGTCTCACCTGCACCATCATGAGGGTCTTGCTGTCTCCGTTCAGAGAGTCCTGCAGCAGGTAGGTGAGACGGGAATTCCTGAAGGGAACGTGGGAGTGTTTTCCCCGCAGCGCGTTGATGACGTCGCCGAGCGCCGACAGAGATTTGTTGATGCACTGAGCTTCTCGGAGGCGACTGCCCTCTGCGCCCGATTTACCGATCCGCTCCGAGCCCGCCAGGTCCACCAGGTTCAGTTTACCTGCAACGCAAACACATCGTCAACGCAAACACATCGTCACCACAAACACATCGTCACCGCAAACACATCGTCAACTCAAATGCATCGTCAACTCAAACGCATCGTCACCGCAAACACATCGTCAACGCAAACACATCGTCAACTCAAACACATCGTCACCTCAAACACATCGTCAACGCAAACACATCGTCACCGCAAACACATCGTCAACTCAAACGCATCGTCAACTCAAACACATCGTCACCGCAAACACATCGTCGACTCAAACGCATCGTCAACGCAAACGCATCGTCAACGCAAACGCATCGTCAACGCAAACACATCGTCAACTCAAACACATCGTCAACGCAAACACATCGTCAACTCAAACACATCGTCAACTCAAACACATCGTCAACTCAAACGCATCGTCACCGCAAACACATCGTCAACGCAAACACATCGTCAACGCAAACACATCGTCACCGCAAACACATCGTCAACTCAAACACATCGTCAACTCAAACGCATCGTCAACTCAAACCGCATCGTCACCGCAAACACATCGTCACCGCAAACACATCGTCAACTCAAACACATCGTCAACTCAAACGCATCGTCAACTCAAACGCATCGTCAACTCAAACGCATCGTCAACTCAAACGCATCGTCACCGCAAACGCATCGTCACCGCAAACACATCGTCAACTCAAACGCATCGTCAACTCAAACGCATCGTCACCTCAAACACATCGTCAACTCAAACACATCGTCAACTCAAACACATCGTCAACTCAAACACATCGTCAACAGCAAAAAACAGCAATTTAAAGCTTCATTGCTTCTCTGCAGGCGGTCACATGGGAACTTAGAGGTCTGACCTCGTGCGCTCTGATTAATGTGGCATGCAGTGTGTGTGTGTGTGTGTGTGTGTGTGTGTGTGTGTGTGTGTGCGTACCTTGTGTGCGGTTTCCGGTGGCGTTGTTGAGTCCAGACACGGTGATGATGAGCAGAGCGTGGGAACGAGAGCTGTGTTCGTTCAGGTTGGTGCACGCCGTCGCTCTGTTCATGTGACCCAACTCAAACACCTGAGGACACACGCATGCGCACGCGCACACGCACACGCACACACACACACAAACACACACACACACACACACACACACACACACACACACACACAGAGACTCAGTTGTGGAAGATGAGGAGAACAGCAGATATCCAGATGGACGCTGGAATCAGAGACTTTATTCAGGTTAAAGGTAGAAAAGGAGATGGAGTCCAGCTCTACTCTGAAAGCTCCAGAAACAGTAAGTGGACCTTGAGGTAAAGGTACTCGAGGTGCAGACAGAGACCAGAGAGGACGTCCTCACCCTGTTGATGTCCTCGGGGCTCTGGACGGTGAACTCGGTCAGTCCGGGGACGTAGAGCTGTCCGCTGCCGTCGGGGTTCATCTTGATGTCCAGCTTGTCGGACGGGTTCTCCCCCAGCAGGTTCCTGATCAACAACACACACCTTTACAACCTGCAGGCTCCGACTCAGGGCCCGCACAACCCACCTGCAGGCTCCGAGTCAGGGCCCGCACAACCCACCTGCAGGCTCTGACTCAGGGCCCGCACAACCCACCTGCAGGTTACTCTACGGGCGGATGCGTGGTGGACGTTACTCTACTGGAGGCAGCGTGGTGGACGTTACGCTACTGGAGGCAGCGTGGTGGACGTTACGCTACTGGAGGCATCGTGGTGGACGTTACGCTACTGGAGGCGGCAGCGTGGTGGACGTTACTCTACGGGAGGCAGCGTGGTGGACGTTACTCTACTGGAGGCAGCGTGGTGGACGTTACTCTACGGGAGGCAGCGTGGTGGACGTTACTCTACGGGAGGCAGCGTGGTGGACGTTACGCTACTGGAGGCAGCGTGGTGGACGTTACTCTAAGGGAGGCAGCGTGGTGGACGTTACACTACTGGAGGCGGCAGCGTGGTGGACGTTACTCTACTGGAGGCGGCAGCGTGGTGAACGTTACTCTACAGGCGGCAGCGTGGTAGACGTTACGCTACTGGAGGCAGCGTGGTGGACGTTACTCTACGGGCAGCAGCGTAGCGGACGTTACTCTACTGGAGGCAGCGTGGTGGACGTTACTCTACGGGCAGCAGCGTAGCGGACGTTACTCTACTGGAGGCAGCGTGGTGGACGTTACTCTACGGGAGGCAGCGTGGTGGACGTTACTCTACTGGAGGCAGCGTGGTGGACGTTACTCTACTGGAGGCAGCGTGGTGGACGTTACTCTACTGGAGGCAGCGTGGTGGACGTTACTCTAAGGGAGGCAGCGTGGTGGACGTTACGCTACTGGAGGCGGCAGCGTGGTGGACGTTACACTACGGGAGGCAGCGTGGTGGACGTTACTCTACGGGAGGCAGCGTGGTGGACGTTACTCTACTGGAGGCAGCGTGGTGGACGTTACTCTAAGGGAGGCAGCGTGGTGGACGTTACTCTACTGGAGGCAGCGTGGTGGACGTTACGCTACTGGAGGCAGCGTGGTGGACGTTACTCTACTGGAGGCAGCGTGGTGGACGTTACTCTACTGGAGGCAGCGTGGTGGACGTTACTCTAAGGGAGGCAGCGTGGTGGACGTTACGCTACTGGAGGCGGCAGCGTGGTGGACGTTACTCTACGGGAGGCAGCGTGGTGGACGTTACTCTACGGGAGGCAGCGTGGTGGACGTTACTCTACTGGAGGCAGCGTGGTGGACGTTACTCTAAGGGAGGCAGCGTGGTGGACGTTACGCTACTGGAGGCGGCAGCGTGGTGGACGTTACGCTACTGGAGGCAGCCTGGTGGACGTTACTCTAAGGGAGGCAGCGTGGTGGACGTTACTCTAAGGGAGGCAGCGTGGTGGACGTTACGCTACTGGAGGCGGCAGCGTGGTGGACGTTACTCTACTGGAGGCAGCGTGGTGGACATTACTCTAAGGGAGGCAGCGTGGTGGACGTTACTCTACGGGCGGCAGCGTGGTGGACGTTACTCTACGGGCGGCGGGGTGGCGCAGTAGAGAGCTAGAGTGGGAGTAGTAGTCTGACTCGGGACCAGCTCGCCGTGTGGCGTGCTCGCCGTGTGGCGTCCTCGCCGTGTGGCGTCCTCACCGTAGCGTCTCGTTGTAGATCTCCACCATGCTGACAGAGATCTGGTAGTCCCAGTCTGGAGCTTTGTCCGTCACCTCAGAGAACAGCAGGCGGAGAGCTCGCTGGTTGATGCCGGGGTCGTCCTCCACGCCCTACACACACACACACACACACACACACACACACACAGATTAATTTTTATTATTATTGTTATTATTATTAATTATCCAGACCAGACCACATTAGACCTGGTCCTATCCGGTCCTACCTGTGGACCCGTATTAAGTGGTTGGCACACTACCAACGTCAGGAGCACGTGGCGGCTGCGTCGCGTGGCGGTTGCGTGATGCAGGCTTCTGGTGTTCACACTAGACGCTTGTCGGCTGCCTGTCGGGAGCGTGTCTGCTACCTGTCAGCTGTGTTTCTGATGCTGCTGTCAGCCCTTTCTTTCTACATAGAGTTTGCCTTTTAATGGCCATTTAACTTCATGATAAATATAATTTATATTTATGTTAGACAGAGAAAGGTTCAGTAACGTGGTAATTAGTAAATAATAGTAATAATCCACAATTAAAACTCCGTACTGTATTCATTTATGATGCTTTCCAAGTCACTGCATGTTCCACATCACTGTCCGGCACATATTTCAGAATAAAAGCCTCGTGTTAAAAAATGAATGAATTCTGTGCAAAGAAAAACCGCTTGAGGGCTTTTATTTTGAAATGAAAGCAGGAAGTGTTGATTTAAAAATAAGTCTTTACTTTTTTTCATCTCCGTAACATTTTCTACAGATAGACCTGTAGACTGTAGTGAGGTTGCTGGTATGAAGTTAATATACAGTCAATAGCTCACCTTCCTGTCTGTTGCTGCTGAGAGACGCAGCCGAGAGGCGAGCGGCTCGCGTGTAAAATAGATTCTATAAAATAGACGCGGGTCTCATGCGGGCAGTGTGTCCACTCTAACCTGTTAACATGGACGCCAAAATAAAAAACAACACGCCACGCAGTCGCCACACGCTCTCGACGCGGGTAGTGTGCCCACCACTTTAGACCTGTATTAGACCCGGTCCTACCTCCATGGTGTAGGTCTTCCCGGAGCCCGTCTGGCCGTAGGCGAAGATGCAGACATTGAAGCCGTCGATACAGGAAGTGACCAGAGACTGGACCTCCTGAAACACCTGGTGGACCAATCAGAGAGGAGAGACGCCGTTTACTGGTACCGTACCTAGTACTCTAGTCCTCTAGAACTCTAGAACTCTACTACTCTAGTACTCTACTACTCTAGTACTCTAGTACTCTAGTCCTCTACTACTCTACTACTCTAGTCCTCTAGAACTCTACTACTCTAGTACTCTAGTACTCTAGTACTCTACTACTCTAGTACTCTACTACTCTAGTACTCTACTACTCTAGTACTCTAGTACTCTAGTACTCTAGTCCTCTAGAACTCTAGAACTCTACTACTCTACTACTCTAGTACTCTAGTACTCTACTACTCTACTACTCTAGTACTCTAGTCCTCTAGAACTCTACTACTCTAGTACTCTACTACTCTAGTACTCTAGTCCTCTAGTACTCTAGTACTCTACTACTCTAGTACTCTAGTACTCTAGTACTCTACTACTCTAGTACTCTAGTCCTCTACTACTCTAGTCCTCTAGAACTCTACTACTCTAGTACTCTAGTACTCTAGAACTCTACTACTCTAGTACTCTACTACTCTAGTACTCTAGTACTCTAGTACTCTAGTACTCTAGTCCTCTAGAACTCTACTACTCTAGTACTCTACTACTCTAGTACTCTAGTCCTCTAGTACTCTACTACTCTAGTACTCTACTACTCTAGTACTCTAGTACTCTACTACTCTAGTACTCTACTACTCTAGTACTCTACTACTCTAGTACTCTAGAACTCTACTACTCTAGTACTTTAGTCCTCTAGAACTCTACTACTCTAGTACTCTAGTCCTCTAGTACTCTACTACTCTACTACTCTAATACTCTAGTACTCTACTACTCTAGTACTCTACTACTCTACTACTCTACTACTCTAGTACTCTAGAACTCTAGTACTCTAGTACTCTACTACTCTAATACTCTACTACTCTAGTACTCTAGTCCTCTAGAACTCTAGTACTCTAGTCCTCTAGAACTCTACTACTCTAGTCCTCTAGTACTCTACTACTTTAGTCCTCTAGAACTCTACTACTCTAGTCCTCTAGTACTCTACTACTCTAGTACTCTACTACTCTAGTACTCTAGTACTCTACTACTCTACTACTCTAGTACTCTAGTACTCTACTACTCTAGTACTCTACAGCTCTACTACTCTAGTACTCTAGTCCTCTAGTACTCTACTACTCTAGTACTCTAGAACTCTACTACTCTAGTCCTCTAGTACTCTACTACTCTAGTACTCTACTACTCTACTATTCTAGTACTCTAGTCCTCTAGAACTCTACTACTCTAGTCCTCTAGAACTCTACTACTCTAGTACTCTAGAACTCTAGTACTCTAGTACTCTACTACTCTAGTCCTCTACTACTCTAATACTCTAGTCCTCTAGAACTCTACTACTCTACTACTTTAGTCCTCTAGAACTCTACTACTCTAGTCCTCTAGTACTCTACTACTCTAGTACTCTACTACTCTAGTACTCTAGTACTCTACTACTCTAGTACTCTACTACTCTAGTACTCTACTATTCTACTACTCTAGAACTCTACTACTCTACTACTCTAGTACTCTACTACTCTAGTACTCTAGTACTCTACTACTCTAGAACTCTACTACTCTAGTACTCTACTACTCTAGTACTCTACTACTCTAGTACTCTAGAACTCTACTACTCTAGTACTCTACTACTCTAGTACTCTACTACTCTAGTACTCTAGTACTCTACTATTCTAGTACTCTACTACTCTAGTACTCTACTACTCTAGTACTCTACTACTCTAGTACTCTACTATTCTACTACTCTAGAACTCTACTACTCTACTACTCTAGTACTCTACTACTCTAGTACTCTAGAACTCTACTACTCTAGTACTCTACTACTCTACTACTCTAGTACTCTAGTACTCTACTACTCTAGTACTCTACTACTCTACTACTCTACTACTCTAGAACTCTACTACTCTAGTACTCTAGTACTCTAGTACTCTACTACTCTAGTACTCTAGTACTCTACTACTCTACTACCCTAGTACTCTAGTACTCTACTACTCTAGTACTCTAGTACTCTACTACTCTAGTACTCTAGTACTCTACTATTCTAGTACTCTAGTACTCTACTACTCTAGTACTCTACTACTCTAGTACTCTAGTACTCTACTACTCTACTACTCTAGAACTCTACTACTCTAGTACTCTACTACTCTAGTACTCTAGTACTCTAGTAGTCACCTCTTCCTGTGAGGCCTGAGGAGGGAAGACTCTGTCCAGGTCAAAGGTCATCAGTTTGCCCTTGTTGGACAGGTAGAGGACGGCGTCGTCATCCGAGTCGAAGCTCAGCATGGCGGCGGAGTCCTGCTCCTCCTGGCTGACCGGACGCACGCGGCAGAACACACGGATGTTACCTGGACACACGGGAGGACGATATACACAGGTACTTTAAGAAGTACTTTAAGGAGTATAATGATGATATACACAGGTACTTTAAGAAGTACTTTAAGGAGTATAATGATGATATACACAGGTACTTTAAGGAGTATAATGATGATATCTAAAGGTACTTTAAGGAGTATAATGATGATATCTAAAGGTACTTTAAGGAGTATAATGATGATATCTAAAGGTACTTTAAGAAGTATAATGATGATATCTAAAGGTACTTTAAGGAGTATAATGATGATATCTAAAGGTACTTTAAGGAGTATAATGATGATATCTAAAGGTACTTTAAGGAGTATAATGATGATATCTAAGGGTACTTTAAGAAGTATAATGATGATATCTAAAGGTACTTTAAGGAGTATAATGATGATATCTAAAGGTACTTTAAGGAGTATAATGATGATATCTAAAGGTACTTTAAGGAGTATAATGTAGTGAAGGTGAATATATTTAAGGGTAACTTGAGACCTTTCAGTCGAACCAGCTCGTTGTGACATTTCTTCCTCAGGTTCATCTCTCTCCTGTATTTACGCAGCAGCTCCTGATTGGTGCAGCTCACCTCACTGATCACCTGACAGATCTGACACACACACACACACACACACACACACACACACACACATATATAATTATATATAATAATAATAATAACAAGAGCTCAAACAGAATAAAAACATGTAAACAATGAATATTCATGTTCATTAGTCATATAAACGGCTTAGTAGGAATATTGTGTTTTTCAAAATAAGAGCAGAACGTGAAGATATGGTCACAGAGCTCACTGACCTCCTGCACATTGTGTTTTTCAGAATAAGAGCATAAAGTGAAGATGTGGTCACAGAGCTCACTGACCTCCTGCTCATTGTGTTTTTCAGAATAAGAGCATAAAGTGAAGATATGGTCACAGAGCTCACTGACCTCCTGCACATTGTGTTTTTCAGAATAAGAGCATAAAGTGAAGATGTGGTCACAGAGCTCACTGACCTCCTGCTCATTGTGTTTTTCAGAATAAGAGCATAATGTGAAGATGTGGTCACGGAGCTCACTGACCTCCTGCTCATTGAGATTTTCAGAATAAGAGCAGAATGTGTAAATGTGGTCACAAAACTCACTGACCTCCTGCTCATTGTGTTTTTCAGAATAAGAGCATAATGTGACGATGTGGTCACAGAGCTCACTGACCTCCTGCTCATTGTGTTTTTCAGAATAAGAGCATAATGTGAAGATGTGGTCACAGAGCTCACTGACCTCCTGCTCATTGTGTTTTTCAGAATAAGAGCATAAAGTGAAGATGTGGTCACAGAGCTCACTGACCTCCTGCTCATTGTGTTTTTCAGAATAAGAGCATAATGTGAAGATGTGGTCACAAAGCTCACTGACCTCCTGCTCATTGTGTTTTTCAGAATAAGAGCATAATGTGAAGATGTGGTCACAGAGCTCACTGACCTCCTGCTCATTGTGTTTTTCAGAATAAGAGCATAAAGTGAAGATGTGGTCACAGAGCTCACTGACCTCCTGCTCATTGAGATTTTCAGAATAAGAGCAGAATGTGTAAATGTGGTCACAAAGCTCACTGACCTTCTGCTCATTGTGTTTTTCAGAATAAGAGCATAATGTGTAGATGTGGTCACAGAGCTCACTGACCTCCTGCTCATTGAGATTTTCAGAATAAGAGCAGAATGTGTAAATGTGGTCACAAAGCTCACTGACCTCCTGCTCATTGAGATTTTCAGAATAAGAGCAGAATGTGTAAATGTGGTCACAGAGCTCACTGTCCTCCTGCTCATTGTGTTTTTCAGAATAAGAGCATAAAGTGAAGATATGGTCACAGAGCTCACTGACCTCCTGCTCATTGTGTTTTTCAGAATAAGAGCATAAAGTGAAGATATGGTCACAGAGCTCACTGACCTCCTGCTCATTGTGTTTTTCAAAATAAGAGCATAAAGTGAAGATGTGGTCACAGAGCTCACTGACCTCCTGCTTGGCCTCGCTGATAGCTTTATCCAGCATGAAGGGGAACTCCTGGACCTGCCTCTTCAGACTGTTGTAGTCACAGGTCAGAGTCCGGAGGGCCGGCTGCAGACTCAGCAGGTTCATACGCACTCCTGGAACACAACAACAAGACTCTGAAAACACTCTGAGAACACCCTGAGAACACTCTGAGAACACCCTGAGAACACTCTGAGAACACTCTGAGAACTCTCTGAGAACACCCTGAGAACACTCTGAGAACACTCTGAGAACACTCTGAGAACTCTCTGAGAACACCCTGAGAACACTCTGAGAACACAAACAGGAAACAGCGTCTGACCTGCCAGGTTCTCGTGGACGGCCTTCATCTCGCTCTCGGCTCTGATGAACGCTTCCTCGATCACGCGGTTCTTCTCCTCCTCCAGGTTCTGCATCTCCACCTCCAGCTGACCCTGAGCTCTCGCCACCTCCCCTTCATACACCAGGATCTGAGGACGCAGGAGGACAAGATCAGAGACGTGAAGACAACGACGACACAACGTAGGGAGAACCGACAAGGACGACACAACGTAGAGAACCGACAACGACGACACAACGTAGAGAGAACCGACAACGACACAACGTAGAGAACCGACAACGACACAACATAGAGAACCGACAACGACGACACAACGTAGAGAACCGACAACGACGACACAACGTAGAGAGAACCGACAACGACGACACAACGTAGAGAGAACCGACAGGGGGTTCCTATAGGGGGGTTCCTGTAGGGGGTTCCTGTATGGGGTTCCTGTAGGGGGTTCCTATAGGGGGTTCCTCTAGGGGGTTCCTGTAGGGGGTTCCTGTAGGGGGTTCGTCTAGGGGGTTCCTGTAGGGGGTTCTTGTATGGGGTTCCTGTAGGGGGTTCCTGTAGGGGGTTCCTGTAGGGGGTTCTTGTATGGGGTTCCTGTAGGGGGTTCATATAGGGGGTTCCTCTAGGGGGTTCCTGTAGGGGGTTCCTATAGGGAGTTCATATAGGGGGTTCCTGTAGGGGGTTCCTGTAGGGGGTTCGTCTAGGGGGTTCCTGTAAGGGGTTCTTGTATGGGGTTCCTGTAGGGGGTTCGTCTAGGGGGTTCCTGTAGGGGGTTCCTGTATGGGGTTCCTGTAGGGGGTTCATATAGGGGGTTCCTCTAGGGGGTTCCTGTAGGGGGTTCCTATAGGGGGTTCCTGTAGGGGGTTCCTCTAGGGGGTTCCTGTAGGGGGTTCCTGTAGGGGGTTCCTATAGGGGGTTCCTGTATGGGGTTCCTGTAGGGGGTTCCTGTAGGGGGTTCCTCTAGGGGGTTCCTGTAGGGGGTTCCTGTAGGGGGTTCCTCTAGGGGGTTCCTGTAGGGGGTTCCTATAGGGGGTTCCTGTAGGGGGTTCCTGTAGGGGGTTCGTCTAGGGGGTTCCTGTAGGGGGTTCCTGTAGGGGGTTCGTCTAGGGGGTTCCTGTAGGGGGTTCCTATAGGGGGTTACCTGAGTCCTGAGCTGAGCGCAGGTCCTCTGGGACTCGTGCAGCTGAGTCTCCAGCTCTCTCAGCAGCTGCCTCTGAACACTCAGCTGCTCCTGCAGGCCGGCGTTCTTCGACTGCAGCTCAGCGAGCGCTCTGTGAGAGTCAGCTGACTCCACCTCCACCGTCTGGGTCACATACTGCAGGACGGAGACATACTGGTTACTAACCCTCTCTGACCCGTCTCTGACCCGTCTCTAACCAGTCTCTGACCAGTCTCTAACCGGTCTCCAACCAGTCTCCGACCAGTCTCCAACCAGTCTCCGACCCGTCTCTGACCGGTCTCTAACCCGTCTCCTCACCTTGACTCTGGGGGGCGTGGCTGCCTGCCTGGCGCGCTCCTCCTCACACTCCTGCAGCCGGAGGGTGAGTTTGTGCTCGGCGTCGCCGTGCCGCCGCCTAGACTCGTCCAGCGTCCTCCGACCGTCCTCCAGCGTCCTCCGGCCGTCCTCCAGCTGCCGGGTGGACTCGTCCAGATGCCGGCGGAGACCGTCCACTCTGGAGGTTTTGTCCAGCAGCTCCCGCTCCAGCTCAGCCAGCCGTCGCTCCCTCTGGCGGGCCTGGTTCTCCCAGCGAGACACCTCCCTCTGGAGGGAGTCCACCTCCTGCAGGACAGAGTTCACCGTGAGCACACCTCTACCTGTATAGCCTCACACCTCTACCTGTACACCCTCACACCTCTACCTGTACACCCTCACACCTCTACCTGTAGACCCTCACACCTCTACCTGTACACCCTCACACCTCTACCTGTACACCCTCACACCTCCACCTGTACACCCTAACACCTCCACCTGTACACCCT